>NC_043763.1:19260453-19560453 GCF_902148845.1 Salarias fasciatus | reverse complement strand
TCAACCAACGAGCTGTGAAAGCTGCTGAATGTTGAACAATATTTAGCAAAATGCATGCAGAGCTTTTCATTCTGAAAACAAAGTTTTACATTAACAAAGACAAAAAACTGACAAAGACTTGAGGTGCACGTGTAACTTGTCTATGCATTATTCATTCTTCTTAGTTTAGTAAAATCTACTTGATTGAGGCCAAATGAAAAAACAAATCAGTTATGATGGTTCAAATGTAGAAAATTAATGGGATATATATTATTAGAAAATAAAGTTTATAGATGTTGAGTGGATTGTATATAAATGGACTATATATAAAGGAGGAGATTCGAGACAAAATTTCCGTAAATTGTCAATTTTAGTGTTGTAAATATGTAAAACTAATAAATCAGGTTAAGAGAACATTTCTTGTTAAATATACTTTTTTTTAGAAAAAAATCCTTGCAGTTATTATTGAATCATTGGGATTAAATGATTTGAAGAAAAAGCCTTGCTGCTCATTTGCAGAAACTCCCATTTTAACCCATCTTATACAACGCATGACCATTCTTTCTGCATTCATCTAATACCTTTACTTGGACGGTATCTTCATTTGCATACATCTGGGTTCTCCATCTGTTTTCATGCATCGTCTATTTGTTCTTTGAAGGACAAAGACTGCAGCTTGATCCTCCATCAGGCCACCACATCCGCCATGTACAGCACCCAGGGCACAGATCCCCAGCGAATCACCGATCACTTAATGTTGTTTTTGGGAAACGAGTAAGGGTGGGTGGGAATGGGGGGGGGTTTAAACAGATAGGGGGAAGGTCAAAGTCCATCCTCTCGTCTGTCTTTCTGTCCCTCCGAGCTCTTATCCGCTGCTGTCAGTGTCCACTGACTGACGTCTTCGCTCAGTGGTCAGGTCCTGGCAGCCATGCCGCAACGACGCCACCTGATACACAACAACAACAACCAAATAAACATGGGGGGTGGGGGGGGGGGGGGGGGGGCGGGGCACAACGATGCCCAAACCTATAGCCTCCCTATCAGCGATCCATTCTTCCATCCAGCTCTCTCCCTTCCTACCCGTACCTCCCGTGGCCAACTGATTGACTTTGCTCTGGTCACTCTTCACCAGCAGCCAAACTGACAGCTGCCCCTCTTTGTTTGGGAGGAAAGTCAGGCTAATCTGCAGGCTAAAGTCATCAGCAGTCCCATCGATTGCGGCCTGGTTTTGTGACGAGCTGACTGCACAGGACAGCAGTTGGCGATAGAATGAGAATTTATAGAAGAGAAACGGCCAACGCATTTGATTTTCATGCATTTGTTCATATATTTATTATGTGTCATAAAGCCAGGAAACACTCCAGAAGTATCCCTGTGTGTTGTTTGTTAAGCATTTATACTCAAACACCGGATCTCCTCAACATGAAGTTGACTTCAGTCAGTGAGGTGAACAACGAACACCGAGAGCCAAAAAGAAAAATTCAACTGAAGCCAAAAGGTCTAGAAAGGCTTCATGTTTCAGTGTTCACTCGCTCGAGAAAAAAAAGAAAATTCCAGTGACCCTGTCATCAGGCATTTCCATTTGGCAGACCAACAGGACATCTCCAGAGTGGCGAGATGAGAGCCGGGCTTCCACTGTGTATTCCGCTTCATAAGTCATCACCCTGAGACACGCTGAAGAGGACTTCTGAAGGGGGAAAGTGTTTGCTAATCAGTGTATAGGTCAGCATGTAACAGAATATTTTTGGCCAGTGGGATGAGATCGAGCTTTGATCAAGGCGAGAGTATTCTGTTTGAACGACTCGTTTGGCTCTGGGCGGGAGAACTTCCCGGGGACAGACGAGCCGGCAGTGGGCAGCTTTGGGGTTAATATTATGATGTTTAGGGGAATTGGCTGACGCCTCAGACCAAGACATCTCATATCCGTTCATATCAAACAGGCCCACATTAGACCTCAGCCTCAGCCATTTGCTTTGATTTAGTCTCACAGATGCATTTTAAAGCACCGCTGTTGGTTAAAAGTGTTGATTCTTAGAAGTGATTGATTTCTGAGAGCTGGCTTTTGCCCGTGGCTTTACCCCTCACACTGAAGAATTGTTTCAACACCATACAAGATGGTCCAATTCCCATTTATGTATTTTGTATGCTAGAGATGTAACCATGTTGTAGGATGGACTTGTTGGATTTTTCATTGTTCCAGGGGGTTAACTTCATCTTAAAAAGGAAAAAAAAAAAATGAAAGAGTGAGTTTCCCCAAAAAATGATGGCAGCAATTAAAATTTAATAAAGTAATAAAGACATGTTTTTATCCCTGGTGAAGAGATTACTCACCTTCCTTTCCCAGATGCTTAACGTTAAACCATATTTGCATTAAAAGTGAACTGAAAGTAAGGTCGACCTACAAAAACAGAATTTTGTCCCAACAATGAGGAATTCAGCAAACCCATGCAGAAAATCCCGCTCTGTCATGTCAATACGTGTCTCATTGAAATGCCGAGGCGGCGCCTGTCTGGCCGGGGAGCTGGTCACCTCACATCGGACCTCACCCGGCTGATGGGTAGGAGAGGCTTCCTGCTGGTTCTTTACCTGGTGGCTCTGTTTCACGAGACCTGACAGGAACCTCCATGTCGACGACCCTTCTTCATCGCTGTGTGATCCCGACTGCCGACGCTTCACCAGCTTATTAATGGCAAAGAAGACATTAATGTAGCAGTGTGAGGTGCTGTCCTCTTCTTCACTAAACCCTCCTTTCCTACTTTTATTGGATAATCCAGTTTTATTCTTGCTATCAATCTATTCCATGTGTGTTTTTCTTCTTTTCAAAAAGAAACACTTGTTTTTTTCCCCCTCTTTCATTCTTTTTTTTAATTCTGTAGATGTTCTTTTGCTTTCTGATTTCTTGTTGTATTTCTATGATTTTATTATGATGTTATGAATTTCTTTCTCTGAGTGTAGTACTTTAAATTACCTTGTGTATGAATGGTACAAGTAGCTTTGCCTCTACAGTGACCTATATCGGGCTTATTGTCATTTAGTGTTTCATTTTGGTCCCAATCCGGCCCATTATTTCATTAATGTGTGTTTACTGATTTTAAAGAAAGACAACTGTTTTCCTTTCAAATGAAAAAGAAAATAGCAGAAGAAAGATTTATCTATATTTATTTATGCAGTTTTTGTTTTTTCTCCCCACAAATAATTCCTTTGAGGCCATTGTGATAGAATATAAATCCTTGTTTGTTTTCCTCCAGTAAGTGAAAATGGAGTCCACAAAAGGAATGTCTTTCAAGTTGGGTATAAATTGTCCAAAAGACAAAACAAATATCGTTCCTGGTCTTTTTTTGAGCTGGCGAAACACAGACCGCACTCAGGAACTGCATGCTAACATCTGACGACGAGAACTACACACAAAGTACAGCTGAGGCTGACGGAGGGTCGTCGGCTTTGTCTGAAAATGTACTGGACAGAAGGAAAGGAGAAGTCAGCTACTGGCCAAAGTCAGAAGGGTTTCTCCACTGCGGATCTGAGATGTTCTGCAAAATATTAACGGCAGTCCATTGAATATTGGTTCTGAGCGATGTTTCTGTCGCGGCCGTCGGCCAGCTGCTGTCTCTGAAGGCCCACCACAAGCTTTGGATAAATTTATGGCGGTCTTTAACGGTCAACAATAAAGAGTTAGCAAAGGGAATCTTTAAATTTTCTTTCTTTTGTCAAAAAAGCCAACATTTTACAGTGAAAATGGTCAAATAAACATCAGTAAAAGATTGTGAAAAGTTAAAGCAATGTCCACAACTGATACAGTGGAGGTTTTTCATTTTTAAATACATACTTGTGATAAAAATATTTGAAATTCCGTATTTGACTCACAATTTAGTAAGTGATTATGCTGTGTGTATTACTTCCACCCTCCAGTAATGGAGCTGCCATTGGTGCAGAAGAGACACTGGAAACTGGTCGCAGAATTAGAAAACACCCTTGAATGAGTCATCAAATGTTTGACCATGTTTATCTAGAGAAGGGGAACAGTCAAAGTTCCCATCATGTTTTAGGCAGAAATAAAGACAGAAATGAGAAACTACCAGGGAGCTACAACATTAAAAAAAAACTGGAAATGTATTTTCCATTTCATCTTTGAAGCCCTGCTTCATTTCTCAGGATCAGTTAACAAGAAACTGCAAATTCACACTGGGGTTAAGTTAATGAAACCTCAGAAAATCATCCTCCCCTCCATCCGTGGTGATGATTGCTGCCTTGGATGCCCTCTTGCCTTTGCCCCGCTCATCTCCCTCCCTTCTCCACCCCTTCGCCCCGGCCTGTGGGGCAGAGCTGCTATATGATGGCATTTGGAGGCCGGACGGCGTTCTGGAGCCGACTGCAGCCTGGATGGGCGGCGGAAAGAAAGGCCTGAGGACCCCAAAGAACGGAGAACCAAGCTCGGGGTTTTCTGCTGACATTTCTGCTGCTGGACAGAGAAGAGGGGGCAGTTTTTAAGGAGCTGCCACCGCCATTTTAACTTCTCCATAGACAGTCTGACATCAAATCAGTTACTCTGAACTACAAGAATCTCCTCTCTGCTGCTGCGTATGAAGTCATTCAGAGAGGAGGACCAATTTCCTCTCACTATTATTGACCATATTGTTAAAAAAAATTCTGGTGCACACTGAAGAAACCATAACATTTCGGTTAGCATGAGTACTTTCAACATGCAGCATCACAGATGGCGTGAACTCTGACTCAGACTCTGTTTCCAGTGGACCATCCATGAAGCAGGAGTGGCTAAATGTGCAGCATCCTCGAGACCGCCGGACAGACCAGCACGACAATGAGTGGATTAGTTTCTGGTAAACAATACAACCCGTGACTCCTGAGTCTCCCTCTTTCTGTGAGCGGGGCCGGATGAGAGGGGGCCTCACCTCCTGGCCGCGGCCTGCAGCTCTGGCTCCGCGCACGCCGCCACTATCATCATCTAAAAACGCTGCACCTCTCAGCCAAAGATTAGTGGCGCCCATCCAGGTATTCATGCTTTTTCATCACCATATGGAAACACTTCTCTTCATCCCACGACCTCCTCATACCTCCCAACAGCCCCCCGTCACACACGCATCCCCTCCTTCCGTCTCCATCCCTGCTCCTCTTTATAGATTACTGGCATGAGGAGTCGAAACTGGCTTCAGATCTGTGCGGCGAACCCGCCGCGGCTCCGCCGCGCCTGTCTTCCTGCCTGCCTGTCTGCCTGCGCGGCGCTCAGCGGGGGGCCTCCGCAGTCTTTAATGAAAGTCACGAGGGAAGGAGAAGGAGGGAGGAAGAGACGGAGAGAGGAGGTGGAGGAGGGAGTGGAAATTTGGCAGGCAAGTGCATGCTAAACGCCTGAACTACACAGGTTTGTGTTACAGATAAAAGCATGGGGGACATTTTACTTTATAAGAAGCTGCAGCTTAACTTGCAAGAATTATATGGAAGGAAAGATAAATATTGGACATTTTGTTTGTTTGTCCGCTATAGTCCCACAATTTCCTCCAGAGAGGACTTCATTACCCAGACGCTCGGTGACGTGACAGCTTTGTGTGTAACGGTGAGGCTTTATAACAAAGAGAAAAGTGAGGTTAAAGTTCCACTATTGATGACTTTAGCGTTTTCTATTCATTTTGATGGATTTTTTTCTTCTTCTTTTTTTTTTGTATTTCTTTTACAAGCACACAGTCAGCCAGAAGATCAATATAGTGAGAAAAAAAAAAAACCCGAGAGAAAGAAAGCAGTTGCTCATATTTTCAAGAGTAGAATTAAATCCTGTCACTGCGTCCTCCCTCAACAAACAGACGTACATACAGGAGTGGATGCTGACATTGATTTATCCGCAGAAACCAGGAACAATTGAAAAAGAAACAAAGGAAGAAACGTGCACTTTTTCTAAAGATTAAAAAAAAAAATACAGCAGCAAAGTTGAGAGCAATAAGAATAAATGGATTTTTTTTATAATCAGGCAATTCATGAACATGTTGCATCCTTAAATTAGACTTGTAGCTCAAAACTTACAGTTGCCTTTAAACATATTTTTAGATTTGTGAAAAGTAAAATAGGATAATAAGCCATAACATGACTCGTCAATAAAAAGACTTGAGTAGTAATTGTGACTCTATACATTAAACGCACTAAACAGCAAATATATTGATCGAAACGTTTTCATAGAAGTGTGCAGGAATCTCATCATAAATAAACCTAGCAGTTAATTCCAAAACATGTGGGCATGCTGAGAGGGGAATTAAACCACCGACACCGACACAGTGTCGTTAGCATGCCAAGCCAGGAGTTAGTACTGTTAGTTTTCAAAATTAAACCTCACACACACACAAACATGCAGAGAACAACACACTATGAACAATAAGTAATGGCGAGTGCAAGGACAGATGAGCACGTTGGACTGGTATTACGGTGATTCTCAACTCTGAAATGACAGAGTTCAGGAGAATCTTGACTGGGAGCCATGAAACTATGAGGCGTTATTGTCCATCTACTCACGAATGAGCACCGGCCGTGATGTGCATGTGGGGTTGCAGAAAAGATGTGTTTTCCCTGTTTACATGGAGACAGAGTCGAAGTGTTTTTGAAAAGTTCCACCTTGGGGATCGTCTTCAATAAGTTGCGTTGTTAAGGACAAAAACTGAAAACTGCCGTAAATCTATACAGTGTATTGATCTATATCTTTTTTGTGTATAAAAGCAAATTCCATTTTGCTCAAAAACACCAAACCCTCAATGATTTTCAGGACTTTAACCTTTTAAATGACTACTTGATGTCGATTTTAGAGATGAGAAAATCAAAAATGATTAAAATGTGTCGTGAGTAGAAGAACAGAACAGCTTTTCATTATTCACAGTGGAAGCAAAGTTCAAAGACAGTTTTTACATCTGAGATAATCTACCATAGTGAATATTTTGGCATGTCCCAAACTCTGTGGTCTTTTTTTTCATGTGGAAATAAACTTATGGCCAAACCCTGAAAGTAAAGGCTTTCACTGGAGGTAAAGACCCTACTGGATATTTAGGTTGATTTATTTATAAACAACAGTGATGTCAAGTAAAAAAACCTGGGATTTAAAGATTAAAAACCCTGAAAAAGATTTAATACTTGGTTATTTTATGCAGGAATGAAGCCGATTGAGATGTCGACGATAGAGAATATGTGAAGCATTTATTTTTATTTATTTATCTATTTATTTATTGACAGGATACGACCGAGATGGAAACTGGACTATTGAGCTCAAAAACTGCAAATGACCAGACAAACAAAACACAACACCATCCACAGTGGTGCTGATCATTAAATCAAGGGCTGAACTCTCAGTCATCAGGTCAGATCATGTTGGTATCTTTTCATTTGACTCTTTCTTCCCTACTTCAATTATGATATGTCTTCTCTTCGTTGAGGTGTGTGTGTGTGTGTGTGTGTGTGTGTGTGTGTGTGTGTGTGTGTGTGTGTGTGTGTGTGTGTGTGCAGGCAGATAAAAGTGTTTAACATACTGTAAAAGTCTCTCCTCCAGCAGCATTAAAGCCCGGCTTTAATAAAGGTGAAATAAAAACTCTGCCACACGCTCGCTCTCTTCATAAAATGTCTTGAGGGCAGAAAGCGATAAAGTGGTGGGGTGGGCTTGTACCTCCGGCCCTATTAATTGGCTGGGCCACTGGGGCCCCCGGGGCCGAGCCTGTTACCTGTGTGAAGAGAGGCGATTAATGCCTCCCCTTTGACCGAGCCCGGCTCTCAGCCCGGCTCTGCCGAGACGCTCTCTAATTAATCCACTCTTACTGTTGTAATAGGCTCCTCCTCGGGGAGCACTCGGCCTCGGCTATAAGCCCCCCAAATATGATTTCTCTCTTACATGGTAAACAACAAGGCCTCTCGTGGGATGGACAGAGATGAAGGAGGACGGATTTGAAGGATTCGAGTGGAGGAGAGGAACAGAGGAGGGAATAATGGAAGCAGCTACCTTAAGAAATGCCGCCTGCCCGACGCTCATTGACGCTGATTGCAGTTACATTTTTACGCTCTGCTAAGACGCGGACCGAAGTGGCTTTGCACATCACGGCAATTACTTTCTTCACCTAAAGGGTAAAGCGAAGCATAAAGAAAGTTGAATCGTCGGATCTGACAGCGTGTTGCCTTCAAGTACTCTGACATTTTTACAGTAATGCAGCCCGGCACGCCGTAAATATGCAGTATAATTGCTTTTTGCAGTGGTCACTGTTTGTGTTAGCATTCACACGGCCACCTTCATCAGGCCCGGCTCGGCCATTAGCTTCACGTATAATCATCGTGGGAACATTACATACATGACTTATGGTAGAAACGGCGGATATTTTAATATCAAGTGGAATAAATATTCGAAATATACAGAAGAAAACCACTTCTGAATGTAGCTGCCACCCCTACGATGACCCTTGTGCGAATCGCTAAGTGTGGTTGAGGTTGTTTCAAATAACTGAGCGCTTCTAAGGTCTTTTCCAATACAGACGAGTTTCGCGTAGCCTGAAACGTTGTGGTCTAATCAGGGCCTTTTTTTTTTTGTTGTCCTAAACTACATCCGGTCTCGATTTCTGGCTTCCTACAGGTTTTACTCAAACACTGCTGGCTTCATCACGTTCTTCATGATCTTGTTTACTGTGTGAATGATGATGATGAATTGATACTAATTTGCAGACGCTCTTACATTTGAGATGATTATTCAACCGTCTTGTTTACTAAAGTAACAGATATGCCACAATCTGCATCCATGTGACGGGACATCAAGTTCATTCACCCTAAATTGACTTATTTTAACTCGGAATGTGGCATTTTTGGAAGGTTTTTTTGGCTAAATATATAAATTCAAAGTCAAAGTGACTCCTTAAACTACTTCAGATAAGTATCTGTCTCAGCTGTATGAGCCATAACTGTAGCAGGAAATCCTCCTGTGAATCAAAGCAGTGACCAAAGCCAGTATATAAGGGAAATCGGTGGTAAATAAAGGTTTCTGAAAATGATGTTTTCAAGTGAAAACGTGAAACTTTTGTTGTGCCTTGAGGATCCATTTCCACTACAATGCTCTTTAGAACCACTTAAAACGTACGTTTTTTGAAAACCCCACACTGCTCGTCTCAGTGCAAATGCGGAAAACACAACTTTTTCTGTTCAACGCCGGTACAGAAGAACAAGGACACACAAACATGTCACCAAGATCTGAGGCCGAACTAACCCTGAACAAACATGCAGCCATCAAGAATAATATTGAAGTTAGCTCCCAATGAGCTAAATGACCCAGACTCACTTAATTAACCATGCAGTCCACGTTCAGTAGGAAGAGTCACTATTTTTATAACGTGACAACACCACACACAATCCCTGTCTCTTCTCACCATTTGAAGAACTTTGGCAGTTTGACCCTGCGGCTCAAAGACCAGAGGTCTATACAGTGTGTTTGTACCCACATACACACACACACACTGACACACTGACACACACACGTGA
This sequence comes from Salarias fasciatus, assembly GCF_902148845.1. Lineage (NCBI taxonomy): Eukaryota > Metazoa > Chordata > Actinopteri > Blenniiformes > Blenniidae > Salarias > Salarias fasciatus. The sequence goes on along the minus strand of NC_043763.1, from coordinate 19,550,979 downwards.
CTGCAGGCAGGCGGGAGGTGCTAAATGGCCTCAAATGAATTCAGTTAGCAGATAATGATGCTAGCACATGTTTCACACCGGAGAAGATCAGACCAGCACTGTCCAACAGTGACTCCTAATAGAGCATATGGGACAATGTGGGGGAAAACGTACCACGAGAAAAGAAAAAAAAAAAAAAAAGGCAGGTGATTGTGGATGAGCAGGTGTGACGGTGCTCTTTAGACAATTTGTCACATCCTTTATGGGGCGATAACTGCCTTTCATAATGAACCTGATCAAAACGGAGTTGCTGTCTACTCTATATTTTCATCTGCGAAAAAGGGCAGTGATTTCATGCGGATTGAAAGACGGCAGTTTTCTTTAATCAAAATGACTGAAATCTGTTGTCTGTTGAACACAGCCGAAGACTTGCAACATGAACATTATTGTCACTTTTGTTCTTAGCTTGTTGAACTGCTTCTTTAAAACCACATCACATCTTTAAGTTCAGTGAGATCTGACATAAGAAGCACCACTGGAGGCTGCATCAACCTTTGGAATGGGAATTTCAACTCAGATGGGGTTCGTTGTTTTTGGTGATATTGTGCAAAGTCAAATTGACCAGTTTCAATAGGTTGATCAAGATTTACTGGTATGAAATGTGGAAACATGAATCTGAGTTTGTTCCCAATTTTTCCCTGTGTTTGAAATTACGTGATTGCTGACTTGAGACAGCCATCCATCCATCCATCCATCCAATGATTTTCTTTACAAATATCTGTATTATTAAATCTGCATTGTGGCTGAAGCCAATCTGGATACTACTCTGAGCAATTTGCAGAAGACAAAGTAATAAAAAAACTATTCTTCAGTTTATCTTGACCTTTAGTCTTATTCGTTGCATAGAATCAAAATGTTTCCATACAGGAACATATTTATTCAAATAAAATCCTTGCACTTCAAAATCTTTTTTCCCCATATTATACTTTATTTATTTTTTTTTTTTTTGGAAAAAAGGGTCTTTGTGTCACAAGCATTCACACACTAAGCATTTTAAAAAAAAAACAACCGATCAGCTGGACATTTCCTCCTAACACTCCACATGTCAGTGGCTGTAATCCACTCAGGAGATGCTGCCGGAGCTTCCTGCTCAGTGTTTGTCAGCTGCTGGAAGGATCGGGCCTCTGCGAGGTTGCGGCTGAGCTAATTGTACCGTAATTCACCTCGTCCTCGGAAAACAAAGTGCCACACTATAGGTGTGGATCATGATGAGTGGCTGGTGAGAGAGTTGAAATGGAGACCACAGGGATGCTGGATTATCATCATTAGAAGTCCCCTCAACACAACCAAACCACTCGGAGATCTATTTACATTCCTTTTTTTCCCCATTGAATTTACACGGGAAACTGTTTAATTGCGCCAAAGGGAATAATATTAGGAAAATCATCTTTGAAAACACCCACAGTGTAAGATTTGACTGGTGAATATAAATGTTTGAGGATGTTTGAAACATAAAACATATTCCACCTTGAATGATAATTGGTCCTTGGTGGGTTTATTTTATTTATTTTTTTTAATCAGGGAAAAAGTTTTACTCCACAATATTCAGGAAAACAGAAACATTCTCGTATACCAGCGTCAGAGTTTCGGAAAGTTTCCATGTAATAATCCAGCAAACACACTCCAGTTATTTGTCTCAACTTTGAATAGATTTCTGAGAAGAATATTAGCAGCAGAATGTGAGGATAGTTTTCATTTCAAGCTGAGCAAACATCTGTCAGGCGCTGGAGTCTGTAAGGTTTATGAACTTTTCATCACATCAATCTAAACAAGAGCTACAAAACATGTTAAAATATGCTTTTACTATTACCACAATCTACATCTCATTTAATCAGTTTTAGTAGATTAAGGTATTTAGTTGTTATTTTAGGAATTTTTACAAATGTAGTCATTATACTTCAAGCAATAATAACTTTAGACATTCAGGCTGATTTTTCCTTTTCATTTTGGGAGTCTCTGAGCATTTTTTTTCAATTTGAGTACATTTTGTTGTTCACCTGTACATTGTGGCTGCATTAATACATATGGTCATTTGTTTATATATATTTGTTTATTTATATAAGAAAATGTGTCTGATGAAAAATGACATTGAACCTTACACAGAAAAAAAAAAAGTCGCCTTCGTCTTCAGTCATTAAGGAGAAAAATTCAAAAAACTGTTAGACAAAATGTTGCGGACTAATTTACTTTTTTTCTGCACAAAACTACCAAACCTTCACTTCGGTTCAATCTGTAAAAATAAAGACGTCAGAGGATTAAACTTTTTTAAGCGGTTTTCATCAATTTGACTTAAAAAAACAAGTTTTGGCAGTTTGTCATTTTACCTTTTCAAATCTTGTTTATTTAACTTTACCTGCTACATCCTTTCAAACTAATTTTCTAGTGGTGATAAACTAGGAGATGAGAGTTGGAAAAAAAAAGGGATGGCAATGCAAGTGATATAACAATTAACAATAAATGTTTCTTTACATTACATAATGTCAGGGACGCTTTAGGGAGCCGCTCCAGAGGGGCTCAGGACTCGCATGTGGAGACGCCTTTAAGAGAAGCACGGTTATCTTTTTCGGTTCAGGTGAGGGCGGAATTACAGAAAGAACATGCAAAATCAATTTAAGACAGAAAAAAGAGAAAACCTCATAATAATTTGGCCCTCGGTGGTACTGGAGGAATTGCACATGCAGTGGCTCTTTTTAAAGAATCACCTCCCGGATATTCAATCCCAGTATTTTATGAGCCCAGCGTACCTTCAGTGCTGGATGTTATGTTTGATTTCACAACTTTGCAGGATGTGATTGCCTGTTGAACTCTCCGGCAAATGATAATAATAAAACTGGAAATGTGTGATATTCATTTCATGCATATTCAAAACTCACCTGCTAGGTGTCATTGCAATAATAAGCACTAAGCTGCTTTCCTCTATAGGCCTTGCATACTGATGGTACGTGCTTTGCACAGAAACAGCTTGAATCCGGAGTCGCATATACAGCTCACTAATGAGAAAACAATAGGGGAGCCACGGCACAGTCTCACGCCTTTTCTTCACACATTTCCATATACTTTCTCTAGTCCCTTCCCTTTTTCTCCTGCAAATGTTCTTGCTACTCTCCTCACACTCGGTTCTCCTGTACGGCAGCATGTGTGTGTGTGAGCGTGTCGCCCTGGGTGGGAGGGTTTGGTGAGAATTCCCCTGAGCTCTGATCTGGAGACGGCGAAGCAGACGCTCTCACCTATCAAAGCCTCAGGCGGGGGATCGACACACCCATGAAACTGATATTATTTCTATTTGATGATTAAGCCAAGAGGCCAACTGTGTCCACAGCACCACGGAGGAAGGAGGTTTTTAAAAGGCGACACTGTAGCGCTTTGGAACTTGTTTGAACCCAGAGGGAAAAGCCAGGACTGCAGCCACACTTGGTGCTTGTTCTCCGTCTGTCTATCATTCATCTGTTAAGACGTTCACATTTTTTGGTAACTATTCACCAAATAAAAACAAACCTCCTGACTCCGGCTTCACTCTATATGCAGTGTTAAACAAAACAATGCTAATCAATACCAGTCAAACGACTCTCCTCAGTCACACAGAGCTCACACAAAAACATCCTCACACCAGGTAGCGCATGTAATACACACTCCGTCAGTGCTGGCAGCCTGAAATCCCTCCGTCTTCTGGTACCAGCCAATCAGAGGTCTCCTGCCAGCTCCATCAACACTCCCCACCCGCCCCGCATCAATCAGTCAATCAACCAATCAAACACTCACACAGACACACTCAGGAGGAGGGAGAGAGAGCATCCGAGGAGACTGCAGAAAACAAGACTTAGGTCATAACAATGAGAATGAATGATTTCAGAGTCTGAATGGGACGCGACTGTTGGTCTGAGAACACCAGAAACTGTTAATCCGGTGGGGTTTCACACGTCTCTCAATTTCTAGAGTTTAGAGACATTTGTCTGGAAAACAGGAAACATCCAGGGAGCAGGTCAAATGTCTTTTTGGGTCACAGGAACTGGAGCTGATTTTGGACGTACTAACAGAGTATATCCTGGACAGGTTGCCAGTAAATCCAGGCCTTGAATAAATGCTCTCCTCGTGTGATTAGACTTAAATTCAGCCTAACAGAAAGACATGATATGGATATAAGACCAGATTCAAGTTGCTTGGTTGAATGTGTTTTATTAAACGTTTGTATTTGACATTGGTTTATTTACCAAAAGTCAGTCAAACCTTTTATTTATATGGACTGGTGTGATCCATCTGTTCATCAATACTCAAACAAGGATAAAGGGAGCACTGCTGCTCAGTCACCAACAGGAAGATGTGTTCAAACACCTGCAGATATTTTATAATCACTGATTAACCAACATGTCTTCATAGCGTGGGACAAACTGGGCAGAAACCCCAACAGGCAAAGGGAGAACATGCATGAAAAAAGAACAATATAGAAAGGTAACAAATTCAAACCAGGGGGTTTTCTCACTGTGAGGCTGCAGTGCTAACCACTACTCCACTGTGTCAGTCCCATTTCTACCAAATTACACTAATTGCACGATTTTAAATTACGATCGTCCTGCAATTCCCATGTCCCCTTGGACAGCTGCCATTTTTGCCCAGGATGAGGGCAGTTGTGATCCAGTCTCCAGGGTCGGAGGGACAACAGCTGATGATGAATTGTTCATTTGTTCTGGCTGAAGTCGGCCACAGAGACACCGAGAGAGAAAGAGCCCCGGGCCATTACCCAGCCGCAGCATATGCACCGCAATTTTAACCTTCTGATTCCCCCTCCCTCCCCTCGTCACTCCCCCCCACACGTTCACACACTTCACTGGCTGTGGAGACATGGATGGCGACCCCCACCTCCAACACCCCCTCCACCCCATTTTGATGTGCGCTGAGAGGGTCACCGGGGGTCAAGTCTGGGGAGCGTCTGGATGGAAATTCAGGGTTAGAGGGAGGGGGTGGTAGAGACATGGGACTAATAGCCGAAGGGTGTATCTCTCTCTCTCTCTCTCTCTCTCTCTCTCTCACACACACACACACACGCACATGCAAAGAGACACAAACACGAAGACACTACGGGGGGGCTGGAAGTGTTTTCTCACACACACACACACACACATACACACACACACGCACGGCTAACATTAATGTCAGCAGCACACTGAAACCAAACACATGTAGACACAAACAGGAAAACACAAAAACAAGCTGCTCCACATTGCACACGAACGGGAACGCAGGTGCAAGGACAGAAAAGCACATGGTCCACTTAAGATGGCTTTTCAGGGGCCGGTCCAGGCCAGACTCCTGCAGAGCACGGCGACGACTCTTCATTTAAACTGGGCTCAAACGAAGACGGACCGAAAAACAAGGTGCAAGTGGAACCAGACACAGGCATACTGAATCTTTATTATCATGGTCCGACGTGTAATAAGTAGCGGTTTAAGAATATTAAGGTCTGAATTAAACAAGGACATCACTTCCACTGGCAAAATAAATGTGTTACTTCCGTAACGCTGCTGCAGTACTTGATATATTTTACAATATGTCAACATGCACAACATTCGGTACATATCGTGAAAGACTGACTGAATGGCAATAAATTATGTTTCCATACTTTTTTGGCCAATCAGAAGGAGAATTTGAAGTGAAAACGGTCAACTTTTAAGTACGTTTTTAGGGGTCTGTTGACACAACAGGGCGAGGAATCGCTGGAAATCACTACGAAGGTGGAGCTTTGGGCCCTGTCACTGTGTAAATGGGGGAAAACGGATACACACTGTGCAAGTAGATGTACGATAACCACAGTGTTTGCCTCCAGAGTGTCAGGACTCGTCATCTGTCCATGTGAATGTCTGTGTTCTCACCATTGTTCATGTTTACAATGTATTGTTTTCTGAATGCATTTGTGTGTTTTGTTTTGTTTTTTAAAAACAACCAACAGTATGCATGTTCTTCCTGTGCATGCGTCTTCTTTCCTCAGCTTCCTCCCACAGTCTCTCGACGGTCATGTAGGTTTATTTAGTGGCTCTGAACTCTGTCGGTGTGAATGTGTCTGGCTGTCTTTCGGCTTGTGTTCAACCCGTGACGGTGAGTACCCGTCTTTCACTCAACTTTGCTGAAATCTATTCCCTCGTGACCTTCATGGATGAGGCTGGTTTAGGTAGGTGCATGATGTTTTGACGAGGAGGCATGAGGAGTACTCTCCTGGATGCAGCAGTAGTCACTGATCCATCCCTTTCTTCCCATATTGTTCATGGATTCAAACCAAAAATGTCGCTAAAAATGCTGTGCAGCATCACCTCTACTCATGTAGAGTAAGACGTTCAGAGAATTCATGTGCAGTTATTCAGACTCCCAAAAACTCCATGTGGTTTGACCTGTGTTTTCAGGAGAAAAAAAAAACTATTTCTATTCGAGTAGAAATCCAATGAATGCGTGTGTATACAGTCCTAAAGTGGAATTACATTAATCCCTTTGTGTCAACATTAAATACTGAGGAATAAAACCATTTTCCAAACTCGCTCTCTCTGTGAGAGGAAAGGGAAACATGTTATGTGGAGGTTAACCGATGCTTTCATAATTTTATGGCAGATTAGCTGAATCCGGAGCTTTAGGGAGCTCAGCAGTTACGTTGTAGGGCCACAACTTTATTGTTTGTATTCCTTCTTGCCAGCAGCAGCAGGTTGCAGTTTTCAGAGTCGAAACCGCTGAACGTAACTTGCTCAGCAGCACTTAGACACAAGCTGGCGAGAATGTTCAGCAGCTAAAGAGCCTAAGATTCACTTTAGAAGCGGTTCGGCCGCAAATAAAGAGACGGGATATTAGACCGATTTCGCTTTAGGTCTGAAATAATAAGCACAGAAACCACAATAATACAAATGGATCATGTTTCTTTATGAATGCTGAGTTTAAAGCCAAGTCTCTATTTTCTCATAAAATCACCTCATTGGTTTCAACTAGAGGTTTTTATCAATTACATTCATCTACATTATATGACTGTAGTCTGGTTTCCAGTGTGAGTGCATCTACCATTTTATCCAAGATTATTTCACTTCTGAAATGTTGCAGTTTTCAAATTCAATGTTGATGAATCTGCATGTTACAGATGTGTGAGAGAGTGGGGAATCTTGTCTGCTATTCACTGAGGGCGTCTTGATAATAAGTCGTCTTTGGAAATTTGAGGAATCTTTCAACCCGTTTGAAGTAAATTTTTACACAGAGTCACAGTTAAATGAGAGAAAAAAATCTTCCTGGATTAGCGATGGATATATCTATGCATTAATTTTTTTTTTCCTGATAAACCTTCTGGATTAAATTAGTTTTGATTTTATATTTGGGGACTTTGAATAATTATCATTTGGAAGTACAATTCTTCTCAATTCACAGTGTGAGTAATCCAAATCAATATTTCTGCAGGTGAAGAAGATAAATGTCAGGCGCTGTAGAGAACACTCCTCTGTACAGCAGTAAACAGGCTGGAACAACGGACATCATGTTTGCATTAGCGCCTGTTTCAGACGCTCAGAGCTGCGCTTGTGTCAGTTTATGAAGACTGCTCACCTTGGAGGACAGACAATGAGCGGTCACAACACAATCGCCTTCATATCACAAGCTATTGACTGATATCTTCTGTGATTGTCGGAGGCCTAATGTCCTATGAAAACAATGAAAGCCCCCAAATTGATATAGTAGTGAATAAGACACACCATGCAAGGACATTTCAGAGAGAGCAGGTTGAAGCTGTGGTGGGATGAAGGTGGGCGGACATTAGGGATATTAGTACGTATCGAGGAAGAGGCCTCTGGCTGCATCAAGCGGGATTTTTTAACTCGGATTGATCCAGGTGTCTTTGAACATGACTTTCCTCCCACCGGCGCCTCCAGATGGACGCTAATCTCTCCGCTGCGCAGGGAGAACTCGGCGATCAGTTCATCTACTCTGGGGGTCATTTCCACTGTAAACTGCTTCTTAAAGTTGCAATCCGTACTCAGGGTCACTTCCTGCAACAGCAGATTCTCCTGCCGGACAGTGAGGTGTGTGAGATCGAGAGTGTGTAGTGTGGCCATTGTCCTGGAGGAGATTTAAATACGAGACCTCCGTTTGTATTGAGAACATCTTCCATACTATCATGAATCAAATATGACTGAGACTATCCCTGTATGGGCAATCAAGGCTGTGTTGTAGAGCAGAATAACAAGTTTTATTTTGAAAGTGGACATGCAAATTTCTGTGTGTCTGCAAGGAGTTATTTTGAAAAACACTTCACTTCCTGTGGCACATCGTTTCTGTGTTGAACTGTGTCAGTTTTTTTTTTTTTTTTCCACAGAAAATCTGAGGAAAAGGAGTAAAAGGAGTTGAAACAGCAGATATTTCTACATCCTACAAATCAACCAACACCATCAAGTATGATCTTCTGCAAGGAGTTAATACCGCTGATGCTTTTGACACTACGTGACTGCATGTATATTTTTTCACTTTTTGGTGCAAAAGAGGGTTTGGATAGAAATACTCACACATGATTGCACTAAAGGCACAATTGTTGTTTTGGACGAAAACTGACAAGTGTAAACACACCTTAAAAACTGTTTCCAAGGCCGGAGACATCTCCTCGAATCTCTACAGAGTGAGACATTTCTGTTAGTACAAGCAATTTTCTAGTGGTAAACAAAATCAAACCTATGTGTCGGAGAAGGGCGAAGAGGTTGACAATCTGGCATTTTCTTCTTAGAACACACACACACACACACACACACACACAAAAGAGCTGGCACATATGTGAAAACAAAGGAGTTAATTAGTGTCTTTAAGCTTAATGCACGGGACAGATTTTCTTTGAAATGCCATTGGTGATTTAATGACCACTGACGTGCCGGCATGATAGGAGATCGCTGGGCTCGTTTCACCATCTGCAGCTTGTCTTAATTAGGAAACCCCGGACACAAAGAGGTCAGCGTGCTGACAGATAACCAGGAAGTGACTCTAATGACTGCTTACTTGACCCCTGACCTCTCACATCCATGCTTAAGGGTCATGTTCAAGTTTCATGAGGTATGCATTGGTTGTTATGGAGATGAGTCGCTAACAAGGAAGTTTCGGGGTTGTGACCCCCGTCCACTAATGATGACCTCATATGGCTGCAGTATTTATCAGCCGGAACAATAGACATGTCAGCGCGCTTTCGTATGAATATTTCAACAATGGCCGTGGGTAAGGAATGACTGATTACCCTGTCTGAGGACTACAATGACTGGTAGATGAGGAGTTCACCAAGGGAAAACACATACAGTCACAATATTATTTATTCTTCCATGGTCGCGCCACAAATAATGAGAGTTTTTGATGTTAAAACAATCACCTGTACTGTTTTGGTTACTGCCTGCTCATGGCTTTCTGCGCCTGCATCCAGCATATGAATAAAAGAAGGACAGGGTATTCTTGATGTTTTAAAGTATTGCTCCCTGTAGTTAGAATCGTCCGTTTGGGCCGTGCTCGCCGACCAGATTCTCAGAGTCATTACAGAGAAGATTAATTCCCTCCATATTTGTACATCTAATTTGGCCCTTGCAGTCCATTGACCCTGGCACGCTTCCTAATGCTCCAGCCCAGACTGCAGCATCTGTCTGAGACCACCCAATGCACAACACAGCTCAGGGGGAGGTGTGTGTTTTTGTGTGCAAATGAGAGTGGAAGTTGCAATATGTTGTATAGGCAGTTGGAATTAAGCCACAGGTTTTTGAAAAATGAAAGAGGGTTTCGCTGTTATCTGCACATCATGGCCAAGGGAGCTCAGAAGAGAGCCGGTGAGTAGATTTCAATCCAGGGTTCACAGCTGAACAAACGCCACCGCTGTAGCAGATACAGGAACTGTCATATGTCTGAGATGGTTCTTATCAGGTTTAACATTGTCTTAGAAAACTCTTTGAACACTGTAGATCAAGTTCCTGGTATTTAAAATGAAGATGCACAATATTAGTCAAACATCCAGGGTGGAATGATTTGGGTATTGTGATTGCAGTATGAGCCAGAATAAAGAAATGTTTAACTATATATGATGTTATTGTCTCTATGCTTTGAGATCACTCTTTTTTTTTTTTTTTTTGTCCCCAATTTAAAGCAAATGTGGAACTGTTGTTGACTTTGTTGTGTTTCTGCATTTTTCCTTGATTTTTGTGCTTCAGACTTCTGGCCTGTCGTCACCAGGTATGATGAAATGCCGAAAAAGTGAAGTGAAATATGATCCACTGTCACAATCTCGCGCTTTAGGGCTCTATCTGATTGCCCAAATAAGTTGAAACGCAGAGCACGAATGCACAACAGGAACATGATTTAATGTAGCTCAAACTCTTGTGATAAGTACATTGCTAACACTGACATTATTGATATCATGCAGTCCTATTGAGAAATCCTAAAATAATACATTTTGAGGGGTTGGTGCTTTTTCAGTTCAGTTTGGTGATTCCATGTGAATTATAGCTTCATTGTATTTTATTTTTTTACTCGTTATAGATATTAAAGGGAGATCTGTTGTGGTCTTGTGTTTCTAGAGCCCATATTTTTACGATGTTGTGCTTCTCCTGTATATTATCTTCAGTCATCTTTGACTCCCGATATAAACATTTTCACCAGGTAAATGCAGCTCACTGATGCTTTTCGGATGCAGAAATCCTAATAAATCAACTCATCTTGCCCCAACAATCACTTTAAATTCGATCCCTCTATATTCAATGGCTTCACATCCGATGCTCAGTACAGTAGCTCATTTTGATAATGTACAGGTGCCTGAATGCATCCTGTCACATGATTGAACCGCTGTACCTAAAACTGTGGCAGATGAATGTGTAAACATATAAAAAAAGATACAACTTCTGACTGGCTTCCTTGAAGAAAACAAAAAAAAAAACAAAGTGGCCCCAAAATATCATCATTATTCAGTGATACTTGAGTTGAGAGTGACTTCATTAGGAAAAGGATGGCATTTGCAGCTATAGGTAACTTTTATCGGCTTGTCACGGTGTGAGCCTGGAGAGCGGCATTAAAATGAGCGGGACGCCATCCTAAAACACAGTATGCAGTTCCCTTTGTATAGATTGTTTGTGCAGATCAAATAAAGAGTATCCGAACCAATAACATCCCATATGCATGCACAGCAAGTTAGCACACCAGCCAGTGCTGGTCTCCAATCACCTCAAAGATAGCTTTGTTTACAGCCATTATGCTAATACACCAGCAGCATGATGTTGATTTGTTGATTTAGAAAGATATTCCACGTTGCACCTGAACTGTTTATCTAGCGGCGCCGGCACACACGAGATGGATGCTCATAGCACCTTAATATGTCATTCAACAGGCCGACGTGCCCGGCTCACCTGCAATGCATGCATGCCCCCCCCCCCCCCCTTAAGTTTCTCCTGCAAGTTCAGCCACAAGAAAAGAAGGATCAAAACTTTTTCTTCTTCTTCTACTTCCTCTTTTTTTTTTTTCCAGAAAATGATGAAAACCAGGATCAGGTATTAATTCACCTCTCACTCCTAATTCGGATGGGAACGCGAAGCAGGCCTGTTAATAACTGCAGGCCGGCGGAAACGAAGCAAAGGAGAAGAGGAGGAGGGAGGAGGAGGAGGAGGAGGAGGGAAGCAGATTGTGAGAAGAATAAAATTTCCATGGCTGATCTGCAGGAGCAGTTGTCGGGAGGTTAAGGTGAAGGCCAATCCAGCTGTAAGAGGGGCCAGGATTAAAGTCTTTGAGATATGGATCCAGGGGCTCTCTGGCTCTCAGTACCAGGGCTTAAGTATCATATCCGTGGACAGACGATCGATACCCCTTGCCTTTCTTTCCCTCCATCTTCAAGGAGATTTTTTTTTTTTTTGGCAGCGCTTTCATGGGGTCCTCTCCGCCTGCCCCTAATGACACGGTGTGAGCCGCCGTTCAGGCTGTGGGGCTTCAATCCAGGCAGCTGCTGATGAGGATGCTGGAGCGTCGCGAGAGGTTGTAAGTCTTAGGATTTTATTTAGAACATGCTTGGAGGACATCGGCGGAAGAGCCGCGCTTAGTTTACGTGTCATAAAATGTACAGTGCGTAAGCTCCGCGCAAGTAATGGTTTACAGTGGGCTTTTAAAGACAGGCAAACCGTCGGGACGGCGTCGTGAGCGGATGATGAAATGCAGGGTAAAAAGATACGTTATTAAGCGGGAGGCTTATGAACCCAGATACTCCTCAAAATCCATGCTTCACCTTATGCTTAGTCCTTCAGATCGGTTCCATGATACCCTGAGTCAATATCAGACCTTCCTCTCAGATTAATAATTCAGTCTAATCTAAACACTGAAACATCAAACACACATGTGCAACCTTCGTTTTCTTTCCTTTGTGGATAGATTTCCAGAAATCCACTCAAGGTTGTGACAGAACTTTTCCGTTTTATGTGCATTTTTTTTAATTACAAGTCATCACTCTTTCATATCACAGTGAAAATTCGAGAGCTTTATCAGGTGACGCACTATTTGTCCATCTGTGGTTTCACTGCAGACAGGAGCAGCCAGTATCTCACTCCGCGTGGCTTTTTGTTTTTTTCATTTAGCGTGTGCTTTGCCAAACATGTCCCGAGGCAAAGCTTACACAGAAATGACTATTTTATTAAACCAAATCATGAAGGGAACAGCACTGACAAAATCCATAATATGTCACTCACTCATAAAAACATAAACAATGGATATTTCAGTGGCTGTGAATCACGGCATTTCACCCTTATTTATTTGGAAAATGGCAACAAATGCAGGTTGAATGCATGCGGGTGACACAGTTAAAAGCCTGGAACTGAAGAAAGTGAGACGAATCACAATGTACATTCTGCTGGAGCAGCTGCCGCGAGAAGCCATCACTCTTCAGAAACAGTCTGTAGAACGTAAACTTCTACTGTGTGTGTTGGTGGGAACCTGCTCTTCCCTGCTTGTTACAGAACACAATGAAGTAACTATGTGAACCAACCAAGTATATTAAACACACAACACTTCCTATCTTGTTTTTACTGTTCCTTAACTTGTCTGAAGGGTTTAAGGAAGACAGGAAAGGTTAACAAGCACTTCTCTTGCTACATTTCTTGCTCCACACTTGAGTTTTTCTTGATCTCTGCCAAATCTCTACAGTGAGTGTTGGAGCTGCTTGCTCACCCTCTCACACATATTACAGAAGTTATTTTGGTAACAGTCTTTTCTGCATGTGATATCTTGAAATAATCTGAGTGCCTAAATCATTGACGCCGTTGTCTGAAGAAACTGTAACTTAAAGAACTGTAGTGTGATGTTGTTTGGTATTGTAACAAAGCTGAGCCACTGAAAAAAAACACTTTTTCAAAATAGTTCCCAAGATGGAGATTTTTGGCTGTGACTCGGCGTAAACAAAGGAAAGTGCTGGTGAATGTGCATGTGCACCATGATTCAGATCCAGCTGTAGCAATAAGTCAGGATATGTACCGACACAATTTCGTAAAACCAAATGAAAAGTGCAGGGATGAGCAATTGTTTTGATTCGAAATGACAAGGCGCTGAACATGAAACAAGCCCGGGATGAAATGCAGCCGTAACCTTTGGTAATGCCACGGGCCACCTCTGATCTGTGATTGGTAGCCGACATGAATCAAAATGATCGATTGGCCCCTGGCTCCAGCTGCAGCCTGTGGCCTGGAAACAACGTGGCCCGCGACCCCGGGGGCCTGGCGTGGCATCGTGGGACCAATCACAGCCGCAAACGTGATGAGGTCTCCGGGGGGAAACACTGCATCAAAGGTCTGGTCCTGTTGTCTTCTGAACCAGGACGGGAGCGAGGAAATAGCAGAGGGATTGTTTCTCCATCACAATTTTATGCCTGTAATATATTTCTTTAAAAAAAAGAAAAAAAAAACCTGATAGAATGTGTGCTAATCTGAAACTTCAGTGGAAAAAACCTCTGAATTCTCCCACACATTCTGTCGTCCAAGCCTCATGAGAGCGGGACCCTTCTCATGTTCTCCACAAACTGTAGCCGTCAGTATAAACAGCCAGTCAGACTCTGGCGCCCCTACAGAGGTGGATTACAGCGATCCATGCAGTAAGCTCAGAGCACGCTGTGCCATGCACGCCTTCCCTGCAGCCTGGTTTACATTGCTGCCGGCACGCCGCTCCAAATCCACTCTTTGGGGCACGTCGGGGGTGAAAACACGACGCCCACCCTTTAGAAGTCCCATTAAGTCCCGCTTTTCACCGGCTCCCATTTTCCAGAGGGTCAGCGTTCAAATTTGATTTCACGCGCCGTGCCGGCAATGCTGGCTGGCAGCGGCTGTGAGGGACTCGGGGATGAGGGAGAGATTATCCGACAGCCGAGAAAGCCAAGTTACGCTGACCTAATTGAAACCAAACGACCTCTTTGGGCGGCTCGCCGAGCGTGATTTAAACCCTCATCCTGGCCACCTCTGTTTACTGAAGAAAAAAAAAAAAAAAATGAAGGCAAGTTTCTAATAAATCGACACCCAGCACGACCGATGAAGTCAGTGGAGATGAATTCAGGCCGCAGCCGAGTCAGAGAGCAACCAAAACAGCTGCTTTAAATAGATACAATTAGAGCGGGCTCTCTCTGCCACGGAGCGTCACAATGCTTTCATTAGTGTGTCGGGCTGAATTTCCAAAGATGGCCGCCAAGAGATTACTGCTGACACATTCCTGTAAACTGTAAAAGATGCATCAGGCCCCAGCTTTTTAGGGTTTTGCCAGTCCCGGCCTGGCAGCCAGCGCCGAGGACCACAGTGCCAGGAAAGCGATACGGCTGTCCCAGTGTGAGGGCTTCAAGCCAGACATGCCTGAATGGAAAGTCAACCTGCAGAGTGTGTGTGTGTGTGTGTGTGTGTGTGTGTGTGTGTGTGTGTGCGTGCACGCTCATGCACGCGTGTGTGTTGGTTCCGGCTCTAAGAAGTAAATAAGTGTAAAAATGACTGGCTGAACGAGAATGATCAAACTTCAAAATGCGTTTGATATGGCTGTGATCTAATGGCTGCCTCACACACGCGCTCACCTCCCACTGTGCCGTCTCCCTCTAAATCACCCGTCTGCCTTTAATTCATCATCTTATAATTTCATCCGTACAAATGTGGAGTGGGCCAACGTTGTGCATCACTGTTTTATCCCTCGTCAAGCCTTGAGTCAGATACTCTTAATAAATGGCTGAAAATAAATCACATTAGATAAGAGGGCCAGTTGGTTTTTCCCATTCCCAGACGAGGGTGAAGCATTAGCGCTGTTTAGTTTCGAATACAGGGCTGTAATAAGTCTTTGAACAGCCTCCCAGATATACAAGACGGAGAGCACAGACTGCAGTTAACCATTTCCAATCAGACCCTTCTCGGGACTGCTCCCCGGTAACAACCGAGGCCTTGACAGAACCTGCAACTCCCGTTTTGGTATTTGGTGAACCGCTGCCTGTGATGTGGCTTTTCAATACGAACACCAGAGAGGCGATATTGAAACAATCGCCGTAGCCCGTCCGACTGTAAGTGACGCCATAATCAGAGACATCTGTTCTCGGAGGCTCTGCTTTGGAGGTACGGGACCGGCGGAGCATCGGGACTCGGCGGTTTTCATTTCAGTGCCACCCACATGTTGCCTGAGCCGAGTGTGTTGGGTGAAATTACACTGTACTGACAACAGTAGTTCTCGAAGCTGTTTAGTATCATCTCCTTCACTTTCAACTTGCTTTTGGTTCAGCGGGCCAAACGGAACGAAACGTCCCAGTGGAATAACAATGGATATAGGTTCAATTTCACAGTAATAATAATGGCTGAATACAGTAGTAATGGCACACATTTTTTTTTATTTAACAACTCTTTTGAAGAATTTTTTTCTGAATTGTGATGAAGTGTAGAGTAAATTTGATGCATTCCTGATGCCTCAAACTCCATCATTGTTGGGTGGACCATAAACACAACATTTCTGGAACTGTAGGAGGGCTGCTGGAGACTTATTTATAGCTCTGCAGAACTATTACTTGCTGTAAATTTTTGGTGAATGTGCTCTTTTCTTTTATTATATGGTATGTATTAATATTGTGTATTCATTTTTTTTCCAAGTAATGTCAGTCAAGAATATTTTAATGGTGCATAATTGGGTGAGATTCATGGTTATTCTTGGCTGTAACGCCCAGCTCTGGAGAGACTCAGGATTTCTACTGTAACTCGCGATCAAACTCGGGGGAACGACTGAAAACAACAAATACAGCTTCAGCTCTTGCTGACATTTTTGATGGTGATGTTGTGTCTAACAGGCTTAGTGGTAAGCCGGCATAAGTCCTAGATATAAGTCTTCATAAAAAAAAGAAAAAAAAAAAAAAGAAAAGACTGTCGATCTAAAATTTGGTTTGAGTTGGTCATGTTCAGCAGGTTTTTGTACCTCGGGAAATTGTGTGATTACCTGAGATATTGGTAATAGTGAGCTGCGTCATTGTGAGCAAACTCGTGTCAGTCTTAAAGCCAAGGAGATTTTTTTTTTTTTGTTTTTTTTTTTACATTTTTCTGTATATTCCACCAAAAGGCATCATTAAAACTGATTTTATGTTATTGTACTATTTTTTTCGTGAAAAAAGTTTTCATAATTCATACTCTACACCACAACAAAGAAAAATGTTTCACCTTTAATGTAAAGGTTACTATGGAACTATTTTACCAGTATTTCTGCCAGTGAGCATCCACTTAGCTTGTCAAAAGGAATTAGAACAAAACAAGATCAAAAAATCCAGATCAAAACACAGAACTGAGTTTTTGCCGAGTCATCCCGTCAGATGATTCGCTTCTGAATCCTTCACGGTGTCTCCTGACCCAGTCTGACCGTACTGTAGTGTCTAGACCAGATGTAAAATCGTTGGATGTTGATATGTGTGGATCAACTGCAGCTTTGGCCACGTAATTGTTCATAACAGCCAATTTGCCATCTGCGGTATCACTGTTGAATTCACGATGACAGTTATAACTTGTTTTCTCCTTCCAAACTTAACTTGGAGCAGGTGTCCCGCTGGCTCCTTCTGAGACCGTGCGTATTTGTTAGAACAAGTTCAACACAGACGTCCACGAGTATATGAACCAAAGTGAAAGTTAAGCCGTTTATAAATCCCTCTCCAGTTATCCATGAGAGACTTTCAAGCCAAGGTTTGTAATGATCCGTATCGAAAACATTTTGATCTGAAATGAGCCGCACACTGCTTGCTTCACTATAAACTATTTTGTGTGAATCGGTGAAGTTCGAATTACCAATAAAGCTTAAAAAATATAACAAAAAAATCCACACTTAGAGAACACAGCAGCTTGAAGGAAGCCATCGTGAGTCTTTGCTATTTAAGTGAGTAAGACAAGCTAATATGGGAAAAATGAATCAAATTTTTCAGCAAAACAAATTACTTTTACAGTCGACACCAAAGCTTTCTGCACTGTGCCAGGACTGATTGTGTTACCAAAGATGGTTTTTGTGCATACAGGACATTATGGTGTAGATGTATTCTTAGTAAATGATGTATTTCGAGTCGCTGAATTGGAAATAAAGATAATTGAGGTCGTTCATTTAGCTCTCTTTCAACCTTGCACAGCTTCATATAACTTCAGTTAAACTATAGTGCACCCGATTCACAGCACCTAAATGAACTCTTAAACAGGTATTTTACAAGAGGAAATGTTTTTGAAAAGTTTAATAGGCTCAATTAGACGTGGAAATCTGTAAAATCTTTAGACTTAATTACAATTGTTAGTTAATGTTAACTCTGCTGGGAAAAAAAATAGAAAGCAACATTTTAAGTGTGTGTGTATGCTTGTGTGTGTGAGAGTACAAAAACACCAGTTTGTGGCCTGGCAAGTTAACTTCACAGTTTTTAGCGTTTCTGCCATTTCAGTATAAACTGACAATATTTCTAAAACGTTACCTTGAAAGGTTGGAACCTTTCAGAGACGAAAATGTAAAAACGGTGCATTTTCACTTGGAGCACTTCATGTAACGGGGCCTGATAAACCGCTTTGTTTGTGCTCAGTCTGGTACGAACCAAACAAACTCTGCTTCACTTAAAAACATGGGTCTCATGAACGGTGTAACCAAAGCCGTATGTCGAAGCCACAAGTGTGTGTGTGTGTGTGTGTGTGTGTGTGTGTGTGTGTGTGTGTGTGTGTGTGTGTGTGTGTGTGTGTGTGTGTGTGTGCGTGTGTGTGTGTGTGTGTTTGTTGTTTAGGGCAAAAGTTCCACAAAGGAGCAGCTGTTATAACTGTGTGACCTTGTCGGTTTGGTCCGTTTTCAAAAGCATGGAATTAAAGTGAAACAAAAAATAAATAAATAAATTAACATTGGAATCTTTTTTTTTTCCTGTGGAATTTCCTCCCACATTATCCTTGGTAAGGTGTTAGAGAATTAATGCTGCGATGCTCTGAAACTCCCATCAGTGGTTCGAAGACGATGGCGTAACATCTTGCCGAACATCTTGGCTCATCTGCACAGGCAGCGGCGTTTGTCTCGCCTCGTATTCAGAGACCCATTGATAGACTCTACAAACAAGTCATTCAGTTCAGAATCTAAATTTGTATCATCAAGAAAACATAATGTACGTTATATACGTAAGTAGGACCAGGAAGATTCAAGCATGATTCCAAAATGGATCTTTTCCTGCAGCATCTGATGCCACAGTAGCCAGGACTCCACTGGAACCTATTTTTATTAGGTGGGTGCACTTGTGAAAAAAAAATCACTTGAAAAGAATATATCACTTAATAAACCAGCCCATCTGACTGTGATGAGCATCTTTTTAAGGTTTTAACTGAAAATATTAGCAACTAGTCAATCAAGTATAAAATTGTCATGGACAATATAAGCTAAATCTTTGAACAGTTGGAAAAAAAACTATTGTTTTGCTGTCAAATCGGATGAATTCTGGCACATCAGCAGCTGTGACTCTATCTGTGGAAACCAGATAATGATTTGGACTACCTGACAGTGTAATTGAAAGCATATTGCTGCTGCCTACATGAGAGCTGGTGGAGGTACGTGTTTAAACAGGGCTCAAATATGAAGTTAATTAAAAGCACATTGTCCTAACTAAACACGAGACATAGTGACTGGTCTCACACCTGGCTTTTAACGCAGACGTGTGAGGACGGGCATTAAACTCTGCAGCCCTCGGCGAAGCGGATCGGGGTGGGTTTCTCCTTTCCTCGCCGGTCTTTTGAGGGCAGACAGCGGGAGAGAATCGGACACTGCTGCCACAGCCAATGGCGAGGAGCTGTCCTGGCGGGCTGAACTGCGGGAAAAACAAAGTCAGCGACTGCGGCGTATGGCAGCCATTATCTCCCTCTGTGATTAAAAGCAAGAGTCTGTCCCCCTGCCTCAAACCGCGGCCTCCGGCCAAGCCACCGACCACAGCTATTTCTCCTGGTCCCTGTGTACCATTTAATCATGTGCGCGCTCTCGACTATTGTGGTCAGGATAGTTTATATATTGGAAAGGGGGGGGGGGAGACAGGAGAGGAAGACGGAGTGAGAGAGGGAGGAATAGACGGAGGAGGGCATGTGTGAGAAAAGTGTGAGAGAGAAGCAAACCGAGGTGCTTAAACTGTATTAAAATCAGAACGTGTTAATTGTGCACATGTGATTCTCCATATTCTGCGAACACACACACACACCCACGGGTACTGAACCTGCTTGGTTTGTTGTATTTGAAAACTTATTAACATATTTGTCACATCTTCTCGCGGTCTGTGTTTTAAAGGTACGAAAGTCTAAAACGGTTTTTGTGGCCAGATTTAACAAACTGCAAAACAATGCATGAAACTCTGCTGCACTCCTAATTCACTTCTGTGGTTCGGTGAGAAGACCGTACCATCCACCGAATGCCTCATCTTGTTCCTTCTTTAGGTCAAATTAACTTCTGTCAAAAAGCTGAGTCCCAGGTTTCTCTGGATGGTGTGCCAGCAGCTTGCATGATGACAGAGTGAGTTTGTGGGCACATGATGAATGAGACTGACCATTCAATAAGCTACCAGCAAGACAAAAACTTAATCAAATTACAAACAGTCATTGGAACATATTGGCAGAGTTGGTGCTCTTCGCATTGAACTTTTGTTAAACCTGGCCAATCAGAAGACAGCGAGTATGAAGGAAGAAGAAGTTGATTAAAAAACAAACGGCTTTTTACTCTAAATCATTAAAAGCGAGTGTAGTAGAGTATGGAAATACTGAAAGTACATATAGCATAGAGTAATAAAGAGTAGCACAACATAACATAACACAACACATTATTGGTGCCAAGTACTGGTAAGGTTACAACCACATGGAAAACTAAGTTTGCACTGAAAGGACAGTCTGAAGTCACTTTTAGAAAAATCACTTGACATTGTGTTTGAACGGATGGACGGATGATGTGTGATGGATGGATAGATGGATTTACGGATGGGGTCAAAGGACTGTACCACATTTAAGCAATGCAATGCCTGTTTACACAGCAACGATTTAAAGTTAACACGAAACATTTAAACACAAAACATTCATTTCTGCAGAAGTGCTGCTACTGGAGGTAGATGGACAACAAAATCTTCCAGTCCAGTACTTTCAGTTTTCTCCTGGGAACTGGCCGCTTCATGTCTGTGTAGTGTTTTCTACTGTGTGCATTGTTGTCTGCGTTTTCCCTAAAGTACTGTCACTCCACTGTCTGAGGAACCCTTTCTCAAACATCACTGAAGAGTTCATTTTTGCCTGCAAAGTGCAAAAGATATTTCACAATAAATGGATATACAATCGTTGGCAACCCCTAAAGTCAACATCTGACCTTTTGTGTTGTGACAGTTTAGTTTTGGACATTTGCCTCATCCGAGAACCATGAGTTGCCGTATAATTCACAACCAAAAACATCACAGCGCTGTTTGTACAAAGTGACTCATTACAAAAATTGAAAGTGAGCGTCGTCGGGGTTTCATGGTTAATAGACCAGATACCTCAGAAGCTCGAACTGAGTCATCTGCCCTGCTTGAATCTGCTGGTCATGACTTTCAGTCGTTTCCTGCTTTTTTTAGTGTCTGGTTGTTTTTCGAGTCAGATCAGTTTCATACAATTGGCTCTGATTTATGTTTGAACAGTATGATGCTGAGAAAAGTGGCTAACGGTCGTCATATTAAGGGTGTGCTGTGTCCGAGGTGCCCTGAGTCACACAAATTTTGCTGTGCGATGTATTGTTGGGTATTCCCGTTGACGTACTGTATTTCCTGGCGCTGAATGTTTTCCTTCACAGCCTCGTCTCTCACCCTCATTCTGTCTTTAAACTAACCTTAAAGGTATAATACAACATTTTCTCGAAAAGACGAAGCCCCATGTCTGTTACTCACTTTTTGAACAACGCGCATGCGCCAGACCATCCGCCCGGCTCTCCTGCTTCTCCCAGAAAACGCGGAAGTGTACGAGCGCGATCTCCTCTTCTCCGGCGTGCACGGCTCTGTACAGTTTCTGCGATCCGCCTCGCTCATAAATAAAGCTTTTTTTTCCGAAACAGCTACAGTTTCATTATGTCAGACTCGCCATCGGTAAGTACGAGCTCAGAAGCTCACGGCTACATAAACACTCTGAATGCGCAAAAGGGAGAAGCTGATTGGGCGCAAGCACGGAGAACCGCCTTACGAAAGCAGCTCGTCAGAATGATTGACAAACAGACCCACCAATTATTTAGGTGATCCACCCGGAAATCAAAATGTTGTATTACACCTTTAACTTAATTTTTTACCTTAAAACCACATCTTATCCCTTGAAAACACGGAAACCGGTCAGCAGCATTTTGGGTGCTGCTAGTGTAATTTTGCTGTTCACAAAGAGAGGAGTGCAAAACCACCACACACACACACCTGTCTTTATATTCTCCTTCCCCAAAATGTTTATTTTTTTTCTCCTGGAGTAACAATACATATCCTGGGTTTTGCTCTTTAAGTGACTATATATGCACACACGTCTGCACAGTGGCAGGAATCCCACTCATTCTATTTCCTCGCGTCCTCCGTTAGACACGGATCTGTCACCACCACATGACAAGAAGCCCGATTCAGCACACCGCCAGTTGAACCTGTGGCCTCGGGGGTCAAAGCAATAGTGTGCTCACCATTTCTGTTATATAATGGTGTGTCTGGCGCTTCCGAGATGCAGGTGTTGCTGTGCAGCGTTCGCATTGATGTGGTCGAGTTCAGCCTGTGAAGCTTCCAGCCCAGGCAGCCGCCGCCGGAGTCGCATTAACCCTTTCCTGTGAGACACAAACCCCCAGTGAAAAGCCTCGACTTGAGGTTTGTCGCAGAGTTGAAGACGTTAGAAAAAGTAATACAGGTCAGCCTGGAGTTTCTCGGGATTTCGGACTTTGTGTGAGTTTCTGGGACTTTATATCTGTGCAGCTTTTGGGAAAGAAGAAACTCATTTTTCCTGACTGTAGAACAACACCGTGTGTGCCAGACATGACTACTTAACCACCACTTGTTGGTAGAGATGATGTGTTTGTAATGGAGTCAAATGGAATCAAAATTGTAGCCAGATTCACTCGACTGATTTTTTCTTTTTTTTTTTACTGCTCAAAACTACATCAGCCGCAAAGTAAGAGGTACTAATATTTATTTTTAAATCAGCGTTGAAGACACGTTTCCAAAATGCATTTTGTTTTGCAGAAGTTTTCCATGCCCAGGTGAAGGTCGCTGATCTTTCGATCCTTCTGCAAACTGGGAACAGCTCAGTTTCTTTGCTGTTTCAATAAAACTGAAAGTGAAAATTCTGGCAGCAGAAAAGGATCCATGGCTCCTGGCCCACATTCTGGTGGCCAAAGCCCTTTGATTGAGAAAATACCATATGAGGGAGAACATCAGCGCCTTGTATCCACTGAAATAATAAGCTGACCCAACCGCCCCTTTTTCTCCGTGCCTTTGAGCACCAGCCAACCATCTGAATCCACTCAGTTCCAAATGAGCAGCTTATTTTTCAAAGTGTCTCTCATTTATGCTAGCTCGGCACCCTGACTGGAGCTGGGAGGGGGGAAAACGCAGGGCGAGGTGGAGCAGCAGTGTCATCTTAGAGCATGTCAGATTATCCTGTCTGTCTTGGAAATCCTACGATGGGTCAGATTTTCCCTGGTGGAAGGGTATGTGGTGGGAAAATGGGCAAGGAGTGTCTCTATAGGACCTCTGAATCCTCACTCTCTTTTAAAGAGGTGATATGTGATTTTGTTGTCACTCCAGACCACGAGACTCAATGAGAGCCAAGCCTGGTACACAAAGACAACATTGCTTTCAGGGCTTTTTTTATTTTCTCACGACATTGCAGAATACATTCGGGGTCTTACTTAATGTATTTGTAGCAGTCGCGGTTAATAAGCACACAGTATTGTTAATCAGTTCAGTAACAATGGACTGCAGTGAAATAAACACACTTTACAAGGTAATTTCTTTACCAGCTAGGTCTCACAGGCAATGGGAGTTCACCATGAACTTAATTAGCCACAAATCCTGCAACGGCTAGTTGATTGCCAGTCCGATCAATCTTAATACCAACGCAACAGGAAACCAAATGGGCAGGACAGGCCAAAGGCCAACACCGAGGACTCAAACACTCTCTGGAAGTGAATCAGTCACTGCTGCTGTTCCAGGATTTTAAGACTTTTCTTTGATGCTTATGCCCAGCTACGGGCATAAACATGCATCTCATGTGGGGAAAAACTGAAGAAAAACACGCGAGATATTATACGTTTCTATGTGTTTATTCCCCACAGAATGTGAAATAGTGTCCCCTGTGAGACCAACATGAACCAGCGACAGGCTATTCTAAATCTAAAAACTTAATGTTGAACATGTCAGTGCTGCACTTTAAACAACCATCCTGATTAGATTAAGGATAATAACATTATGTTCTACTGTCTTACCCCTAATTCAGGCTGTAAAAAGCTCAAGTATCAAGTACATTTGAGTATCTTCCTTGTTACCTTTATAAAACATGCAGCATTTCTGTTGCAGAGCCTTTCCAGAAGGTGTTTTGTGTTTTTACATGGCGACGGAGCCCAAACTTTTTCTAAAATTTGAGTTTTCAGTGGCTCTGAGCACCGTTGTCATGTAAACAGATCACCAGAAAGGTATGCATTTTTCAGGAGGACATGATATGACTAAAGACAATGTGCTCTTCTGCTAAACAGTCCTTCCTGGAAGTCATGTTTTTGATCTCTATGTGTTCGTATTTGTTTCTGCGAAGTATCATAAATTACTTTATTTCACATGTTTTTTTTAGCAAGAGCCTTTAACCAGTGACTGGTGATCTAACTACTACTAAACAGCTAGTCTGTCCAGCAGATGGTCCTCACTGCAGGTTTGTCAGTTCTTCTCATAAATCCAAAGCCAGGTCTTGGAAATCTCACTCATGTCAGAACACGAAGCCCTTTTGTTGCACTTGCTGCCCTCCCGGAAACCTCTGGTATTCACACGGAGCTCTCGAATGCCCCGAAGTGCAGGAGAGACTTTGAGATGTGGAAGTATCCCTCATTTGCACAAGCCACTTGACATTTCTTAAAGGTTGGCGAGAAGCCAGGCTGGCAAGACAAACTGGTCCCAGAGAAGATGTGATGCTTTAGTGTCTCCTGGTTTCTCTTAATGTTCCTTTCTTCCATCACGCCATTGTATCGAAGTGTCAACCTTTCAAACTCCAGCTCGCATATCAAGGACACATGGCCTGTACGCTTTGCATTTCACGTTTCTGCATCTGGATGCTTGAAACGATGCGAGGCAAATATCTTCCAAACAAATAACAACAACAGACCAATAGAATTCTTGAACGTGCTTTTACATATATAGGTTTCTATATTTGGTTCCTGCTTGTGGGTAGACCAGTCTCAGCTGGTTTGGGGTTCTTTTGGACTATAATGGAACACCGGAGAGCTTGGATAAAGTCCGCACATCCATACCAGAACATGCAAACTTCACACAAAAAAAACTCCCCAATGGGAGTCAAACCAGCGGCGCTCACCACTGAAACACTGCGGCCACAGAGTCTCTTCCAGAAACCCATTTGTGTTGATTACTGCGCCTGGTCGGTCTCATTCTCGAGCGCTCATTCACGGCCACACGGTCGAATTCAAAGGCTTCACAGGCTGCAAGAAAATGTGACACTGGTTCAATCCCGACGCCCACACCTTCTGTATCTGCAAGTAGTCAAGTGAGCACTTGTGTGACATTTTTTCCATTAACCGCTACAATGTCCAACTCCCCTATGAATCCAGGCCAAGTGTACATTAAGTCCAGAGGCACGTGGCTCTTTATGAGCTCAGTGGGACCCTCTCAGGTTAATAAGGACTTCCTGCCACTTCTGCAAATATAAATACTTCATGGCATAAACCAGTAGAACAAATACGTCCAGTATGTGTGGAGTTTCACAGGTATGGGCTGGAGGCAGTGAAAGAAACGCTATGAGGGATCTGATGTTAACACATGTATAGCACAAGGAGATTATAGAAAAATACATGTATTGATTCAGAAAACGTAACATGACTGCCTCGTTGCTATTTGGTAGACAATATTTCAACAATTATCAAGTTTACGTAGAATTTTCCAGCAAATCCATCATATTCTCAACCTGTGTAATGTTGGAATAACTTTATTGTGAAATCCAAACTTCAGAATTTCTACTATAAATTACTAATGAGTGAATCAATAAAAAAAATAAAATGTGTACCTCTTTACCTTTGTTTTCAGTAAAAGATTTATTTTTATATTCCAGAAAGAAAGATTTTCATTAACTTACTGAAACAAAGGGAAAAAAGTTGGAGTGAGCCAAAAACAATCCGTGACCAATAGTTGTCAGAATTCATTGGTTCATACAAACTGTGACAACATTACTATTGGCATCAGTCAGAACTTGAAAATTACTCACAAAGACAGCCTTGCGATTCCCTTTTAAAGATTAACATGATCTTCTTCCAACTTATCAAAGTGCTTCTGCCGACTATCTATAAAACTGATTCCATATGGAAATCATTTGAGTTGATGATAAATATCTGCATTTCATTTCCAATTCCCCACATTTCAGTTGAAATGTTCATCACGTGCACATTCGTCATTCCTCAGGGACGACGGTGAAAAGACAGCAGCCGCACTGAAAAGTCATTCTTGTTTGGAGTTTTTCCAGTATTAGCAGAGACACGCAAAACGCCACCGACCTCAGCGACGTTCTGATTGACAGCAGGAGCGAAAAGTCGAGGCCAACAAATAAAGCGGCGACGAGCCGAGGAGTGATGAATGAGTGAGGATCGTGGCTTGGATCGGCGTGTTGGGGATCCGTAAAGTGACGGCGTCCGTGGCCGCCGTCCACCAGGCAGGCGATGACAAAGGAACGCGCGATGCCTTCACTGACACTGGTTTCAGGGCAGCCGCCTATAAAGTTCCTTCCTCGTAACTCTGGATGATGAAATAAAGGAAAAAAAAAACAAAAAAAAAACAGAAGAAGTTGGAGCCGTAACTGTTCTGAGTTGTGAACGAGCGCACTTCGTCACGCACTCTGAAAAACAACTTTGTGCTGCAGTGTCACCGCAGCCACATGTGACTTTTATCAGCTCCATGTGTGTGTTTTGCCGCGTTTTCATGGGAAACACAGCCGGGGCTTTTGTGTGTTTTCGGCCGCGGTGGGACTCGGCACTACTTCTGACCGGATCGCAGCTTATCAATCACCGCTGTCTGTCGGAAAGGGGGTCGCCGGGTCGCTCCCGTCAGCCTCCCTCCCTCCCTCCCTCCTGGTCGCGTTCAGCAGGTGCTTATCCCCTTTGACTGAAGCGAGGAGTCAAGTGGCTGACATTAGAATAACAAAGGCGGGCAGCGGCAGATTGGAGATGGCCAGGTTTCACAGGTGCTGCCGCGGCTAAATCCCGCCGATACAGCGGGGAGATTAGAAGAGTCAAAAGTGATCATGGGTAATTGGTTATCTCACCTCGAGCACCTCGCAGGGTCTTATCCCCAAGTAAGCCTCCTTATACTCTCTAAGTGGACGGCTGCTTTTGGAGATGGGTGAGGAGGTGTTGGGGGGGAGGTTGTTGAAAGTTTCGGAGGCTTTGAAAGGTTCATTTGAGAAAGTGTGAGGAGCTGTGCCTTGTGCCTGGGTATGATGAAAGAGGAGAGGGGGATACAGTTATGCCAGCCAGTGCATCCCCTCCCCATCTCCGTCTCCTTCTCCCCCCTTTTCTCTCTCTCTTTCTCCCACACAAACACACACACACACACACACACACACACACACACACATCTTGATCCACTCGGGGGCTTCGTGTTAGTTTTCATTATCAGCTCTTCCTCTTCACATAATTGAGCACAATGCACGTTGAGTTGGGCCTGGAGTTCCGCAGCGAGAGAGGATGAATACATCATTAACCATGGCTTCCCACACACACACACACACACACACACACACTCACGCACACACAAACACGGCCCTCGGTAAACAGTGCGGAGGGAGACGGCGGGCGCCCTTCACTCGCGCTAAAACTATAGCCGTGATTTCATTGAGCCTCCTCTTCGCCCGCCGGTCGGAAAAACTTCCACAAAGCCCGTTTAATTGGTAATCCCAAAGACACAGAGAAGATGATCGGAATTAGGCTATATCATGGCGCCTTAATGAAAGGAGTGTTTTCCGTCTAATTTAATCAATATTAGAATATCTGCCAATTAGCAGCATTATTTTACTTTGCCAATGAAAATCAGGACCCTGCTCGTTTAATCGCGGCCCCATCTCACACACGGGTTGCATTACAAATGTGATAACAATGGCTGATTTTTGATTTCGCAGCTGAGAAATAAGAAGAGAGGGCGGCGTCCTAATTACACTCCATTCAAAGTGTTGATGAGGTTTAACTGGCAAAATTAATTAAAACTTTTTTTTCTTTTTTCCCGTTTCCCCCCATCTCTCTCTCTCTCTCTCTCCCTCCACCCCACTCTCTCTCCATTCCCGGTCAAGATTAGAATCATGACGTTTGGAGTATTTAATCAAAAAATACGTTTCGCAATTAATTAAGAGCTCATTTGCATATGTGTATGTTAATTTGAAGGAAAGGATTTCAATCACGCGTCTTGAGCAAACCTCATCACGGAGGTGTTTGTTTTTCCCTCCTGAATGCTAACCGGAGCCGCCGTGCGGGGCAGCCGGCGATATTGCTGGATTAAAGCCCTAATCTTAATTCTTTTCCCTTTAACCTCCGTCGCAGTCCCCAGATTAGCACTGCATGTCTAATTTTTGTCTGAGGATCGGCTCATTAGCATACTTATCTTTTCTTTTTTTTTTTTTTTTAATTGGAGATACACAGGACAAAGTTTGTGAATAGGTTTCAGATACTCTCAACTTGAGAGGGATTAGGCGACGCCGCTGCCATGCAGCCCGCGAAAGGACTGACGAGGAGGGAGGAAAGAGAAAGAATCGTGCCTCATCTGCAAGTCCCCCCCCCCCCTCCCCTCCCCTCCTCTCCTTCATTCTTTTGCCTTTTCCCTTCACCGGCCCGCAGAGGGAATAGGAGAATCAATTAAAGGCACACATAACAGAAAGAGACAGCGAGCCTTTTAGTGCTTAGGTTAATGGTGAGTTATTGTATGAGAATGACTCTGTGAACATTGCTTAATTTCCCCTCCCTCCTTCCTTCCCTCCCCCCCTCTCTCTCTCTCTCTCGCTCGCTGTGGTTAATAGCTATTTTAAGAGCAATATGATGTATTACTCGGGGCTCTCTCGGGGGAAACCCGGAGGGCTCCTGTACTGAATCCATTTAAGACTCCGTGGCGAGTCCATGGTCACACTCGGCCCTATTCAAACAGAGCTCCCATCCCCTCCGCACGCCCCCGTCCGCCCTCTCCATTTAATGGGAAATTAACCGTACAAAGATGTATTTAAATTCCGACCGTAATCCCGGTCAGGCGATGAGTGAAACATGCAAGTATGTGCCAGTGACCCCCACCCCCACCCGACCCCCCTGCCCCGGGGTCAGGCAGTCGGCCTGAATCAGGTGAATGAATCTGTGTTCCAGCTCACCTGATTCTGACATCTCAGTCCTCACAAGCATTTATCAGCGAGAGGAACTCCATGTTTATTTGTGTGAAACGTAATTGTAACCCCAGGATGTTGGGGGTTATTGTATTTGACAGAAATTCCATGTCACAGAATGAAACTTCATTGCTTAGCTGGATTTAAAACATGAGGAGGAAGAATCACTTTTACAGTCTACAAGCCTCAGAAAGTGACGGCAAAAGTTGTATAATATTTCTTGTTGTTGTCCGAACCGGGAATATGAAAGCATTTCGTGGCACATCTGGTCATGAGAGGATATCGCTCTGCGGTCCACCAGATTGTAGCTTCTCCCAGTTTAACCAAAATATCACAGAACAGTTTAAAGGGGTGATTTGTGGTTAGTTTCGTCCATGGGCAGGAGCATTTCTCCGTTCTATACCATCTGATGTGGCAGATGACGCTTCGTGTGAAACAACTTGCAGATATACTAGAGATTCAATGACTTTGAGACCATTTACTGCGCAGACTTCAGATATGTGGGACTGAACTTGCAGCTCAGCACAGATGTGCTCTCAATGCTGAATAAGCTAATATTAAAAAATGGCAAACACACAAACTAATTCAACTATCAGATTTATTCCCCTTTAATACATCCCACCTGTTATTGGGGTGAAATATGAGGAAGAACATGAACTTTTTTTTTCCAAGCTTGTCTGAGGCTGGTTATATGAATAAGTGGAGTAATTGGTGCAAGAATGACAGGAGCCAAATTATTATTCTCCCAGCCTCTGATCCGTTCCTGGAGAGTTGTGGTCAGTATCTACTGAAAGTGGTCCAAGGCAGAAAAAACTGCAAGACACCTCTTGGCAACAGAGAAGATCTAATCGAGTTCTGTGAGCCGAACGTGACCTGGAAGATATCCTGCAGGTAGTCATAATGTTATGGCTGGTATATGTAGTTCTCCACAACCTTTTATCATTCCACCACTGTCCACATCACTCTTGTTTTAGCTCGGTTTTACTCTCCAGCTTAGCAACTCCCGAGGGAAACATCTGGTTCCTTAACTGCTAAATGCTCCATTGTGTGTGCTGGGAGACAGAAGCTAACTTTGTGTGTTTTGGGGGGGGGGGGGGGCGAAAACCTGATTTTAAATCGTCAACGTTTCGATGTCTTACGTTACTTCACCTGTTGATGTGCAACGGGTGACAGTTGTCACACAAAAAGTGAATTATTATGAATTAATACAAGTCTGTTGAGGTGATCCTGGAGTTTTCACTTAATATCACAAAGTTCACTGCGACTTTGATTGTGTTCAATTTATAAAGTTGAGGATTTTCGTCCCCTCACGAGGTTCGACAGCACTGAAGTAGAAAATAATCACCGAGTTTATTACATTACGGAGTGCTGACATGTATTCAAGAGATTACTTTTAAGAAATAAATACATTTTTACAAAAAAAAAAATCAAAAATTACATGGGTTTTGTGAGAAAAAAAATGTTTCTTTTTTTGCAAAACTTATTTCCCCTCCACACATTCTCTACCAAGTCAGGTGACTCAGCTGAGCTGTCTGTGTCGTCATCCTCCATCATTTTAACATATTCCCATCAAAAGTAAAGGTAGCAAATACAGGCTGTATCTTTTTTTTAAGGATGAGAACAAGTACAAGTGCAAACCTTTAGTCTCTGGTAATGAAGTTGCTGCTGTTAGATAAACGACTCTGTCGTCTGTCAATCAACACTGAGGAGTCTTCAAAACCACGGACATCACTCGGGCCGTTTGCACCCATGGTCGAGGCTGCCGGCGCAAAACATCATGTGCTCACATCGTGGTATCGGTCAGCGGTGCCACATCGGACCAGATACTGGTCTCAGTGCATCTGTACGAACTCATCTTATGGAGTAGAAGTTGCATTTTTTCCTTAAGAATTGTTCTCAAGTAGAACTAAAAAAGCACATCGCCTTAGAACTATTCCAAGAAGTACAAATTATTAGAGAAAGTTAAAGTAATTGCAACTGAAAGCACTGGTCCGGAGTAAAAGGTGCAAAACAGTCGCATTTTACGATAAAGACTCGGCGAGAAGCGATGCGAGTGACGGTCATCCCTAAAAGACACGCCGCGGGAGTGAACGACGCGTCTTTTTGGCCCCTTGTTTTATACAAACACCTTCAGTCAAGCATGTGAGGGACACACACACACACACACACACACACACACAGAGCCACATTCTCACACAGAAGTGGGGGATCCGGGACCCAGCTGTTTGGGCCTCCACACATGGCCAGTAGAGACAGGGAGGCAGAGGTGGCCCCCAGCAAGTGCGCTCACTGGAGGGTGAAGAGACCCAGGGAGGGTCGCTGCAGCCTGGGGGAGGTTTTAGTAAATTATAAGTTTCAGCCTGAAGGGTGTGTGTGTGCGTGTGTGTGTGTGTGAGTGAGGAGAGCATGCCTGCGGTGTACGCCACATCGCTGTGACCATTATGTTTTTGTCCATATGCGTTTGTAGCATGTGCTGCGTGCGGGCCTCTGTGTGTGTGTGTGTGTGTGTGTGTGTGTGTGTGTGTGTGTGTGTGTGTGTGTGTGTGTGTGTGTGTGTGTGTGTGTGTGTGTCGCCTGATCAGGGTTTAATGACGGCTGCAGCCCCAGTCCCAGCCTCAGTAATGAATGAGCTATTACCTAATGAAATTTGAAGAATGCTTGGCAGCGGCAGGCCGAGTTGGCGCCGCGCACCACGAGCCGGTTCCAACACGCCGCAGCGATGCCATCGTATTTAGGACTGGCGTTTGTCGTTCTGCGAAGCGGGGGCCAATGTGAGCTCTGCCCTGATTGTTTGAGTATACTATCATTAGCGCGCTGGCTCTCAGCGAGTCTTTCATCCCGGAGACAAGTGTTTGTTGAATGCTTACCGGGGTTACGCCGGTCAAAGGCTCTCTTGATGTAATTACAAAACTAGCCGGATTTTCACACCTCGTTTCTTGCTGCATAAACCGGCTGCAACTTAAGTGTGAGTAGATTTTTCCTTCTTCTGGTGGTGGTGGTAGCATGTAAACATAAAAGCTGCATATTGGAACAGCCTTTTTACTTGAAGCCACACTGGAAATTAAGGAGCACACATCAAGTTGCATGTTTTCTTCTGTTTTTTTTTTTTTTAAGTCTCACACAGAGTGATGTGAAAAAAAACCAAAAACGTGTGGTTAAAAAAAAAAGAATCACCCCTGCTGTGCACACTTTGCACACACATTCTTCTGTGTTTTCATAATGCTCGAAGAAAGGCCTTAATGTTTTCCACAACCGCTGGAGAAAGCTCACGTACACTTGCATGCACGTGTGTGTTTTCGCGCATGCGTGCGTGTGCGTGTGTTTTGTGCGTGGAGTGGAAAAGGGGGTGTGCGCATCTGTGCATGTGTGCTCGTTCACACACATCCACATGAATGAGTAATTGCATACATTGAGCATATTGGCAAAGGCACGCTGCACACACATGCCTCCCTGAATGCCACACACATACACGCCGAGAAAGCCTTTCCCTCACACACACACACACACACACACACACACACACACTCACACACACAGTGAGCACAGTGTGTGTCAAAGTAAAACTTTGCTTAGTTTGTCAATGTCATCATACTGCCCTCTTTTGTCAGCAAAAGTCAGAATGAATGCAACAAAAAAAATAAATCTTTTCTTCTCCCCCGCCCTCTGCCTGTCTGCCAGCGTTTTATTTTAACTGTCCTGTAATGCCCCACGAGACGGGTGGACGGCTTCTTGTTTGTTTTCTTATTTTGTATTATTTATTACCTTTTCGGCATACCTTCAGTAAACGGCGGCACACAAACAAAAGGCAAGGAAAAAAAAAAACTGCACGATCGAAAAACAAACCATGTAACGACTGCAAATTAGAGGCTCGCTGCAGCGGGGCAAATAAATGACCCCGTGCTCCCTGATTTAAATGTAACTCCGGCTATATTGCACCTGGCTGTAATTGTTAATCAATAGAGTATTGAGTTTTACATCCAGTCACTAACCTGTGTGGCTTTACTGATCAGCCAGCAACCTCCTGGTGTCAATCACACAGCTGTAAAGTCAATCCAATGGCTCTATCAGCACGTCAAAAACACAGCTCAGACTCACTGTGTGTGTGTGTGTGTGTGTGTGTGTGTGTGTGTGTGTGTGTGTGTGTGTGTGTGTGTGTGTGTGTGTGTGTGTGTGTGTGTGCAGGTCAAGTCTGACTTTACTGCATCATAACAAGGACGTATAATCCTGACATGGGCCTCATCAATCCACACATTCATCATCGATTTGGAATAAACAAAATAGGAAAAACAACCCGAATATAATGCGGCCCTGTTGTACAGAGTATAATGTGCAGTTTATTTACAGTGAGGAGGCAGGTGAAGCTCCACTTATGGCCTGAGACGTTCACTTGATCACACCTCCAAATACACTTTAACAGAGAAAACATCCATTTCCAGGTTGAGAATCTTTATCATGTCTGCCATTATTAAATGCCTATTAATCAAATTCTATTTTAATCATTAATTTTACATTTTTTTAACATTGCTGTCTTTTGCAAATTAACATCCAGTCTATCTTCTCAGTGAAAATACCAGAAGATTCATGACAGACATTAGAAATTCTCATCGTTTCCTAAACTGAAATTCTTTGTACAGCTAAAATTTCCACTGCATGAATTAATCTGAATTTACATCAACAACTATCCGCACCTGAAAGTGTCTTTTCAACCTTAGAGCACAAACTGATTTTTTGGAGAACAGCAACATTCCGGGTGATCATTGACTTTTTTGGCGTCTCAAAAGAGAAAAACGAGACACTGATGCACAATTTATGCACATTTTGGTGCAAATTGCATCAGCTTTTCTTGTAAGGCAGATTTCCCTTTTAGGCTGTGTAATAAATCGCATGACGTCTCACTCTCTGATAACAAATAGTAGAAATTCATCTTAAATTATTGCCATTAATCTTTATATAATTGCAATAAAATCCTTCTCTAGAGGACAGAAAGTGTTTTGTCATAAAGAGGAGCAGCAAGAAAATAGAGAAACATAAATGTTTAAAAGATTATGACACCAAACCGTACGTCTGGAATCTTTTTTGTGTCAATTAATTGAAATAAGAAGCATTAAAGTGTGGGAAATGAGGCTTCCTGCCTCGTGTCAGGAGTCGGAGTTGAGAGTCTGACAGCTGAAGCCTGCAGTGTTCGTCCTGTCTGCTCCCTCACACTGTGGAGAATGGCGCCCCCGGTGGATGCAGGTGGAACCGACACCCTCTCTCTCAGCTCACTCTGACACTGTGAGACTCTGTCACAGCGTCGCCGCTGCTCTGAGTAATTTCCACATGTATTATTTTGACTGGGATGGAGAGGTTCTGGATTAGAAGCTATAATCCAGCTAAACTGTGGCATCAATCAGCAAAAAAAAAAAAAAAAAAAAAAAAAAACCTTTAAACCGGTCCGAGGCAGGCTGAGGCTCAGCCGGCTCCGAGCAGCCGTGGCATTTGATTGACGGCTCCGGGAGAGGAGGAAAGGTGACGGGAGGCGGAGGCCCCGGACGAGCTGCTCGCTGCGACGCCTCTGCACCATACGGGGTCATTTCCCACTTCCAGGAAAAAAAAATGTTTTTTCCTCTAGAGGTCAGGAGAAAGACTCAGATTAACCCCAGGTGTTCCCCGCCTTGACCGCAGCCCTTCAAAGGTCCTCGCAAGTTCACAATCCTCTTACTGGCCAGAGGTTCTCACTCCGCTAAGACCATTAAGAGAGAGAGAGAGAAAAAAAAAAAGAAACATCCATGCTGCTTGATCCACTTATGAGAACAATGGCCGGTGTGAGTTGGCTGCTGGGATTATGCCGAGTAAATCCAGGAGGAGCCAAGAAGTGAGACTGATCGGTGGCCGGAGACACGGCTCTGAATCTGACCGCAGTCTGACGCCTCCCATTCACGACCATCAGGAAAACTTGCAGCGATTATGTCAGAAGTTAGAGAACAAAACTCATCTTTGTGTTTCGTTTGTGGAGGACTCGCTGAAATAATTGCATAAAGGAGTGATTGACTGAATCCACCCTCTCACTCACAACTCGCAGGAGGTGGATATCACTCACGTTTATTGTCGGGGAGACGGGGATTAGAACGCATTTTCTCATGTCTCCTGAGTAAAAGAGGGAGAGAAAGCATGAAAGAAGAAGTGCTGCTGCAGGAGAAACCAGATCACAACCTTAAATGTAACATTCCTGAGGTACAACTTAACCTGTATATAGACGTTAATTTCTATTTTTACACCTACACGCTGCACATAATTGCTTTGTGTGGGCCTTTTATCCCTGTCTGGCTTTATTATCTTCATGCGCCCATGTTGGTTTTCCTTCCTGTAGTTTGTTCTTTATTCTCTGTCAGCACGACGCGGGCGACCGAGGACCCGAGTCCTGCGTGAGAAGCCAATAAACGTGGTTCTGCGCCTGCTTCCTGGAGACTAACGTGACTCTCCGTCGCAGCGGAGACGTAGAATCCGGAGATGGATCTGATGAGGACAGGTACAGATGTAGATCAATACGAAAGAACGTTCACTGGCTGGATGGATAAAATATTTAATGACTTATTTCAAATGTTATTAACAGATACTGAAGATTGTACATGAAAAAAACCATAACATTCCATTTTTATTCAAGTTTTTACCAACTTGTTTTTCCACAGGCGAACTGATCCAAAAGTTTAAATTTTGACCGCTGCACACTGTCTGTTCATTGTTTTTTTTTTTTTTTGCTTCAGAATTAGAATACTCTGTATTGTTATTGTCAAAAACAACTAAATTTCAAATGTCGTCCATGCTTATGCCATTATAAATATACAAGAGGACAACATTTTAAAAAGAGAGCAATACAATTTTTAAAAACTCTGCACGCGTGATTAGCTCATCTATTTTTACAGAATTTGCAGAAAGTTCCATCAAATCAGTTGAGTACATGCCGGTACAGTCCCCAAAGCACAAAGCCCTCCCACTGGCCGTACTTTAACGTTGGATGGTTGTTTTTATGCAGGGCAGAAAGCTGATGAACTTAATTTTTGTGCACAAAGTAAGGGAAGGCATGGATTCCCTGCCTTCCCCTTGGTTTACCGTCACCCTGAACCCAGTGAAGCGCTGCAGACGGTGGACGGATCGAAGTTCAGCTTTCTGAAGGAGAAACTTCTCCTCCATGTGATGCTCTACAACTCAGTTTGTAACGCCGTGGTGACTTTCTGCAAACACTGCATTGATAATTGAATAAAAAAATACAGTAGCTGCTGCTCACCTTGGCTAACATTCAGATTCAGAAGAGTCTGATCCAAGAACTGAAGGTCAGGTCATCGTGGAAGGTTGACTCACCTTCGATGTTTTGATGTCTGACTACTCCTTTTTGGAAAATAATGAAATAGGCTTGCAAACAGGAAGAAAAGACAATAAATGTACGGCATGCATCCCATCAGTTTTCTAACACTTGGAAGGTTCGTTTGAACTTGAACCTCACTTTGAACCTCTTTGTGGAATTGCATTTCCAGTGTTTTGTAGCTGCACCATTCAGACGGTCTTCACCTTCATCTTCCCAAATCTTAAAGAATCATGTTTTGTTGTGGCCTTAAAGCATTCTGTGTTGTGAATATCCAGATCGAAGGACGGTCATTGATGCAGGACTTTCACCCAAACAAAACCACGGCGACGTTCTGGCAGGCGTCACTGATCGTAATACTGAGAACGTCTAACAGCAGAACAGTTCTTTCTGGCAGTCGGGTCTTGTTTCTCCAGGTCTTTGGGTCCGACTGTTGTCTCAGTCTCTTTTTCCAGGCTGCCTTGACAACGATGTCCAACACTGCTCCCTCCTTTCTGCGACGCTTCCTCGTCTTTGTGTGACGCCAAGGCCTTCGGCCATTGTTACACATTATCATGGAAGATGACGGTTTGTACCAGAAGGCCTCTCAGGGACCTTGTAGCCTGACGAGCTCCCAACAAGAGGTTACGTTAATGGGTCCTTCACCCACCCACCCACCCACCCGCCCGCCCACCCCCTCGGCCCTGTATCCAAAGGTATTTCTCTCTCGCTGAATGTAATTCAAGCAGGCCACCTTCTATGGCGGCGGAGTCCTTCACAGGGGAAGCCGCGCTCTTGGACATGGAGCCCATTGCTGACGACGCCCGCCAGAGACAAAAGGCGGGGGGGGGGGCTCCTTTGCTGTCAAGATAACGCCGCCGCAGCTATTGTAAAGTCACAAGGCTATTGTGTAGTCGATTTCTGCGCCGGTTCGCACAGGCCCACATGCAGAGCGCAAACACACACAAAGACGACAGAGAGGCTGTGACAGAATTGGACGCTTCTTTTCCTCTGAAGACGCTGCTCGGAAGAAGAAGAAGAAGAAGAAAAAAAGAAAAGACGACGGGATCGAGGAGGGGGGTGGGGGGTGGGGGGGGGGGACAAAAGAGGAGCATTTCAAAAACACTTCTGAACGCCCAGATCAAAGGCAGCGCGGGAATGAAAAGCGCCTGCACAAAGAGGAAAAATATATAATCATAAATAGTGAGTAAACAAGGCGAAAGGGAGCGAGTCTGGGAGCAGAGCGGGGAGAGGGAGGTGTCACAGCGTCTTTAACCACGTCCACGAGGTGTCTTCTCCCGCGCCGCACACACGCGTCAGGCCAGGTTATCGCGTGGCGGGATTGACTCTTCTCTTGGTGTTGCGGAAGGCCAGCAGGTGTTTGTGCGGCGCGACGAGGCAGCTGCAGCAGAGTGAGGAGATAACAACCAGAAAAACAAGCCCACCTCCTCCTCCTCCGCCTCTTCTTCTCTCCTTTTTTTTTTTTTTCCCATTTCTTTTGTTTGTGACTGGGGTTTTCTCAGGACTGCAACAATCAGACAAGGTCGTTTCTGTCATATTTTTTTTCACCACAATGGTAGAAACGGGCCTCAGTCAGAGTCTGATATCCACCAACAAGCTTCACAGAGTTTCTGAGAGCAAAAGGCCCCGAAACGTCGTCGGGGACGTAAAGCGGAGAAAAAAAACAGCAGCATTTGGAATTTTGCAACTTCCTTTCTTCTGCGTTGATGTATGATCGCCTCCTACTGGACCGGCAAGCTGCAGTGTGTGTGTCTGAGCAGTGGTGTGTGTTTACAGGCCTAAATTTATGGAATCTGCATTTCATTGTGACGTGTACATCTGGTATTCAAATAACCAAAAAAAATTTATACATTCATCCAAGTAAAATCATCCAATATTATATGTCACTCCTCAATTGACGATTAAATAAATGCATTGAAATTATTGGCCAGAACAGCATTTATGTTTTAAAAAGTCCAACAAACATTGAAGATTAACTGATTAACAACCGCAGGCTGGTGAGGAAATACATGAAAAGTTGCAAAGTGGATGCCATTTCGGTTTTGAGGTAGAAAGCACTGAAAGGTGGAGAAGTGGTGAGTTTGTACCAGCTGCCCGGCGCAGGTCTTTCTGCTCTGTGGAGGTCGTACAGTTTGGAGTCCTCCCACCTCCAAAAGAAACTATTTTGATTTCAAACTAGTCATTAGCAATGTGCAAATGGCTGTTTGAGTAATTAGGGTTTTATCATCTACTCAAACAAGTTTACCAAAAGAGAAAAAGTGGGGGGAAAAAAAGTCGAAACTTTTCTTAATTTCACGAGATAAATAATGAGTAATCTTTTGCAAAAATCACTAAATATTCATCAGTTTAACCAAGATGAGTAATTTTAATTGGTGTTTATGTCCGTTCAAGCTGCTAATAGCGGAATGAATTGAAATCAAAACCAAACAGTGCTCGGCGAGCTCTCATCACTGTGGATGCGCTCAACCATTACCTTGCAAAAGTCACCTAAAAAATTATTAAAGCATTTTAACTCTGCAGTGATATTTGCGCTGTAAATAATCTAGATTGTGTTCAAAAGGTATTGAAAGCTTTCTTCATTCTATAAGAATGTCCCAAAATATCAAACTCCCAGTCTTGGCTTGTACACGAGAGGGAAAAAAAAGGAAAAAAAGGAGCTGAATTTCACATCCTGAGCTCATGATAGGTTTGTAAAAGTCGTGTTCTGCTTGGAACTGCCCATCAGTCGTGCTGTGGCCTGAATGGCCATCTGCAGGCCACATAGGACAGATTATTTTAATCTCGTATTCAGAAAAAGTCAGAGCAGACTTCCTGACTTCCTCACACGCCAGACACAATGCTGTTTTTTCTGCTTCAATTTACCTGTACATGTGTGCGTGTGTGTGTGCGCGTGTGTGTGTGTGTGTCTGCCGCTCCCTCCTCTGAACACGCTCTGCGCTCGCTGATAGAATTACACCCGGATTCCACTTTTGATCACAGAGGGGAGGCAACAATAACACATAATGAATGCAGCTACCTAATAACCAGATGCTGGAAAAAAAAAAAAAAAAAAAAACACTCTTCTTCATTCACTTTAGCCATTTCACAATCAAATGTGAGCTTCTCGGGGGCAAATTCTCCTAAATAGTGCCGCGCTATAAATTGACCACGGGAACAACAACGCCTCGTCTCACCGGCGTTCATTTTTACAGGTACGAGAGGAAGAAAGAACAATAAAACGCAGGTTGATGCTTTTTTTCCCCCCCCCCAGATGATCTTCATCTATAAAGTCGTACTTATGAGACCACACACACACACACACACACACACACCCCCAGCGTCTCCATGTGTGTTTGCTTTGTTTTAGCTGATGATGTCTCACTAATTAATTCACTGTTTATGCTTCTTTCTTTTCTTTTCTTTTTTTTTTATTTTTTAAATACCTGAGCATTGCATTCTCTGGCTGACAATCCAACATAATTGATCCATCTTTCTGGTCTTTCCTCCTTTCTTCTTCACAGCAAAGCACTTCAATTATTCATCCTACTGAGAGACAGACAGAGAGAGAGATATCCTACATGGCCGGCGAACCTTAATACGCACTGTCACGGCTAATGGAGGGAGCAATCAAATATTTTACAGAAAACCAAATATGCAGATGTGTCCGCAGCAATTTGGAGAGACATATTTTAAAGTGAGAGATCTGAGAACGGGGGGAGGTAAGGAGGAAAGAAAATGATCTGGGGGCAGAAAAAAAAATATGCCTGATGAATTTTTGAGCCATTGTTCCAAGTCTCCACTTAACTTGGGAAGGTGTCAGAAGGGAGGGGAATAAGTCAGGGTCCTCAGGAGTGTGAGGGCGTGGCAATAAGAGGCGTAATTAATGGCATTTGTGGCATATCTGGAGAAGTTATTAGAGAGGGGGGGGGGAGGGAGGGAGTCGTGGCTTGGAGAGGCTCTCCAATCCAAGATTTGTCACTTCCAGCAGTCGTTTAATAGCTCATTTGAAACTGTTGACCCCGTTTAACGGAACAAGCCCGTTTGAGCCTCTGAGTGAATTAGTTCAGATTAAAAGGGGCTAAATGAAATCTCACTTTCCTTCATAAACACAGGCGGACGGAGCGAGGCGCGCGCCGCTCCCACATCACCAATCAACACTGTTTGACACAGGCGGCATGGCAGCGCAGCTTTATTATCATTTAAGTCTATATACAACATTCTGACATTTCACTTTTTATTAATCATCCGCGGAGACTTTTCCTCTCCCCGCTCACATCCACCCCGCAGACAGTTTTAACGTATAGATGAAAATAACAGATTATCTTCGAAAAGCGTCCACTGTCGAAAATAACATGAAAATATCAGCAAATGTCACATGTGGAAGGGGAGAAGGAAAAAAAAAAAAAGACCCACAAGCCGATATAATACACTTGAGGAAATATTTGCCAATCTAAAAATTTCATATGGTAAATGTTAGCAGTGTGCTGCCAATAGAATCCAATTAAAGCGAGCCTCACAATGTTTTTGAGGATTTTCACAGGAATGCCAGTGACGGGAGAAATCAGCGCATAAATTAACAGCGGCGGACTTAATTACACACGAGTGAAGAAGAGAACGAGGTATAGAGACAGAAGAAGAAAGGAAGACGTGTGGGCAAACAGGAACCGACGGAGATGTGAAAAGTTCTTTTTTAATATCTTCAAAGTTGAATTTTAAAAAGAAAAAGGAAACAAAACTCATGGAGGCACTCACCCTGCTGCAGACTCCTGCACCACACACACACACACACACACACACACACACACACACACACACACCTTACTCAGGCCCCACAGTCCAGTAGAAGCAGGTGAAAACTGTCCTCTCCACTGGTTTTGTTGGGTATCCAGCCTGCAACCAATTTGTGTGTGTGTGTGTGTGTTTTTTTAAAACACACACACTGCATGGCTGCAGCCTGCAACACGACTGCCACTGCACCTTCTAAATTCCATTTCAGAAGTTTGTGCGTGCAGATAAAGCTGCATTTCTCCCCTCTGTGCATCTTTTTTTCTTCTTTTCTCTGCTTCTTTTTTTAGCGTTGGAGTGTGTGTCTCTCTCCGTGTGTGTGTGTGTGTGTGTGTGTGTGTGTGTGTGTGTGTGTGTGTGTGTGTGTGTGTGTGTGCGTGTGCGTGTGTGCATGCGTGGCATCGGGGTTGTTCTATGTTTTGCACATAAATGTGATGCATAGACTCGGCTTGCTCATATCTGCCTGCATTGTACGTGGGCGGGTGTAAATCCTCATCTTCCTGTATATCCATTAGTAATGCAACACTCTAAAAATAAAGTGCGCCCCGGCGTATCAGTGCCTATGAACATGTTGCCTGTGTAATCACATTTTATATACTTCTTTTTTATCTGTTGTCAGGAGAGAGAGTGAGAGAGGGAGAGGGATGGAGTTTCTTCGCGGGGCTCCTGAGCGGTGGATTGTGGGTGCCGCTGCAGCTCTGCATGGATGTATAGATGATGCTGATAGTCCAATTGTGAGCACCGGGGGGTTTCACCTTTTTTTTTTTTTTTTTTTTTTTTAAACCAAAATATAGAATTATACCAGGAAGACTGTTTGTACTGTGCAAGGTGAGATAAGTCCCCCCCCCCCCCGTCTCACTTTTTTTTTAACCCCATTTCTCCTCCATACGCTCTTCTTCCTCTCTGTCGCACTGACACAAATCAGCATGCTTAGAATAAACTGCATAAGTTATCAGCTCCTTGGAAAGCAACGCGTAAGGGTAGAGCGGCAGCGGCAAAAAAAAAAAAAAAAAAAAAAGAAAAAAAAAAGAGGAGAGACACACAGAGAGAGGGGAGACTTCTATCACTTAATGAAAAATAGCTTCCCTTTTGGACAGAACTTCATAGGGCTGCAATCAAGCCCTGGCCCCCACTTCTTGACGTGCAATCGAGGCAAATCAAGTCAGCATCTATTAATAATATTTCCCTGGCTCCTTTCATTCCAGCGCGTGTCCTACCACTGTCAACGCTGTGATGGAGCACTGCCTTTATCTCCACCCCGGCCTGCTCTGTCACAGTGATAAACAATTCTAACAAGAATCAGAATAAAGATCTCCCCAGTAGACTCCCGGAGATAGAGGGAGCCCTTTTTTCTCATTTTCTAGACGGCAAAATTTAATCTAGTGCCCCCCTACCTCCCTTCCACCCCCCCCCCCCCCCCCCCCGTCCCCCCAACACACACACACACACACACACACACACACACACACACACACACACACCCCACCCAAAGCCCCCATACACCCCTCCTCTCATCCCCTCCCTCCCTCCTTCCGCCTGTTTCCTCCACTGCTGCGCTCCCCGTCTTCCTTTTTTCTCTTTTTTCTCCTCTTCCTCCTTCTTCCCTGCTCTTTTTTTTTTTTTTTTTTTCCGAAGCGTCACATTCAAAGAGATGCAAATTTCCTCAGAGCTGGGACCTGATGGAGTTGGAGCGCGCAGAGTGAATGTCAAAGGGGGGGTTGGAGGAGCGGAGGAAGAGTGCGGAAGGGGTGGAGCTGCTCCTCCTCCTCCTCCTCCTCTTCCTCCTCGGCCCTCTTCGGTCCGGCTCCGAAACTGAACTGCCGGATAAACAAGTCAGCGAGCGAAGGTTTGAGCTCGGATACAAAAAAACCTCAGAAATTGACAACATTTGTGGCTGAAGCGTCACAAAGCAGCAAGTTTAGGTGGATTGAACTGAGAGTTCCTGGTTTGGTTTTTTCATCCTGCCCTGTGGATACTGGCTCAAGGTTTTCCCACTTGACCTGTGGATTTTTTTTTTTTAAACATTTCATTAGTGAAGGCGTTGATGATGAAATTCTAAATGTTATGTCGTGAGCACAAAGCTGAAGTTTCATGAGTTGGACTTAAGGAAAGCAAGTTAAAGAAGCTGCAAAGTGAAGGAAACTGAACTGAAAACTTTGAACTTTATCTTTCACGGTGATGAAAGTCACAATCTAAAGACGTCATCGGTCAGTTTTCATCCAGTCGTACGGTGGGTTGAACTCACACCTGAGAGAAAGTGAGAAGCAGCTGAACCTGGACATCAGATTAGAACGTACCCTGTCATCTACATGCTATATAAATAAAGACTGATTGATTAATTTGCAAGATGTACTAAAGAAATTCTATTTCTTGGAAAGCCTGTACTCGGGGTATGCCAAGTAGATCTGGAGGAATTGTTACAGGGAACAAGAACATCTCTACGTCAGTCCAAACATCCCGTGTGGATGAGGCGTGAAAGCAGGTGAAGGGGAATAGGTGAACGAAATTATTAAGGAAAAAACATGATCAGAAATGAAAATGATCAATTGGTTATAGTGTGAGAGAGTCAGCGCTGCTCCAGGGGCCGGATGATGTTTTCTTTTTTTCTTTTTTTCTTTCTCAACTTCAAGAGTACCACAGATTGAAGAAGCTGATAATGGTGGTAGAAGGACAACGTACTGATGATCTACTGTTTGGACGCATTGTGAAAGTTTGACTTAAAATAGGATAAATCTTCACTTTCTGACCTGTTTAGATCCTGTTTAGCTTGTTATCAGTCAGTGATGGAGTCTAATCTCAACTCAGTCCTGTATAAAAAGCGGCACAGAACATGGTAAGTGTTATGGATTTGCCATGAAGATTATATTTTAAATAGCAACTCCTTTCTGACAGTGTGATCTCTATGTGATGAATTTGAGTGAAATTCCAAATATACAACGAGCATAAGACGCTCACATTCAGATCAGCTTCCCATAACGAACTTAAAAACAAACAAAAAAGAGCTCAAGGATAGAAAATCCTTGTGTCAGGTTGAGTCAGCTGAAGAAAAGAAGAGGAAACAACCGAACACGCCGTGACCTTCAAACCAAGTCAGCCACAGAGAATATCAGAATGGCTCTCACACTTGTAGGAAGTTCTTGGAAATTCCTTTAACAGAGGAAAAGTGTTGCCAGTGACCTGTTTTTAGGTGAGGTGCAGTATGGGGGATGAATCCTAATTCTTCAAGAGCCTCCATCTCCTCTAAACTTCCTTCACATTTTGAAAGAAAACTTATTTTTTCAATGTTGCAAATACAGCCTCAGTGATTTATCTTCAATGTTTAAAAGGTAAAATAAATTCAACAAGCCTCTCAGTCATTGACAGATCAATAAAACACATGAACAAATCTACAGTGTGTCCTCACTCTGGTACTGAAGCAAATTTCAACCTCAGCTGAAGTTACAACAAGGAGTTGGAGGAAGATGCTCTAAAATCTGGAAATAAGCAGCGTTTCCTCAAAGAAACACATTCAGAAGAATTAACAAAAGAGCCGAGTTGAAGCAACATGCAGGCATATCTCTTTATATTCTCTTCTCATGACCCATTTTATTGTTAAGTTAGTTACAGAACTTTTTTTTTTTTTTTTCAAACCGACCATGATATGAAATTTTTTATTTTTTTCCCCCCTTCACTCCTTGACTAACATTTTATAAACTGGTTACTTTACAAGGGAAAAAAAAAAGAGCAAATCTCTTTCATATGCTGTGTATTTTAATCTACAATTT
Source organism: Salarias fasciatus (assembly GCF_902148845.1). Classification (NCBI taxonomy): domain Eukaryota; kingdom Metazoa; phylum Chordata; class Actinopteri; order Blenniiformes; family Blenniidae; genus Salarias; species Salarias fasciatus. The sequence goes on along the minus strand of NC_043763.1, from coordinate 19,506,022 downwards.
TAAGTTTGCTCAACATTGTGCTCCATGAGTTTTCACTTGAGACTTTGTGTAAGCAGAACCTTAGTGATGTTATTTGACTTATTTACATTTAAGTAGTAAAATCCCTCTTTGGGGGATTTGATGTGTGCCTCTGGTTTCCTTGTAACTGAGTTCAAACATGTCTTTAGGTTGAAGATGACAACACACACATCCACCTAGTTTTTTTTTGTTGTTTGTTTGTTTGTTTCTCCTTGAAAAAGTGTGAAGTCTCCGCTCCAGAACGGCAGGCTGGAGGCCCCGTCCCCCCTCCGGTCCGACCCACTGCGGCTTCATCCCACCCTGCAGCCCGGCGGCGCGAGGCACAACTGGCAACGGGGGAACCAGTAGAGATGGATTACAACGGAGCAGATCTGTGGCAGGGAGGGGGGAGTGAAAGGCAGACGGGGGGGAGAGAAAATGGAGAGAGAGAACGGGAAGGGCAGCGGGACAGCCGGAGACGGAGGGAGGGAGGGAGGGAGGGAGGGAGCTGGAGCTGCAGACAGGTGAGGGATGAGTCCTCTGAGGGAGGAGCAGTAAATAAAAGAGGTGACTGAGTGTGTGTGAGCTGAGGGTGGAGGAGGGGCCTGTGGTGACAGAGGGCGTACGGAGGGAAGGACTTGGGAGGGGGACTGCCCATCTATCCATCGCTCTTTCTTCCTCCTTCCACCCCCCCTCCCCACCCCCACCTCCTCAATCCCCTGCCTTGACAGCTTCACACTCTGGATCAGTAGAGCCGGGGATCGTGCATCTAATCCGTTCCCTGATGCATTTTTAATTGTGCGAGAGGAGCGAGGAGGGTGGGACAGGATGGAGCTGGGGTGGCAGTGTGGGGGGGGGGGGCACCTACACCGTGTCATATGTGTCGGTGGAGTTAAAGCAGGGACGTGTCAGCCTGTAGAGACGAGGCCCCGACGGTTAAACCGATGCAAAGCAGACTTTATGAAAGACAAGGAGATAATTATGATGGCGCTTTACTGGGGGGGCAAAAAGGCCAGCCGTATTATTGTCAGTGATTACAGCCGTGCAGCTTCACACAAAGGTAAATGAGGCGTGAATTACAGGTTAGATTCCCGGAGCTTGATGGTAGGACAAATACTCGCAGCCTTTTGCTCGTTGTGGCTGTTTGTGCAGGATCCACAACAAAATCATCAGTCTGATTACCGCAGTCCGGCATCGTCCGCCAACACAAAGGAAAATGGAGCAGGAAGCAAGTTTGTTCCTGCGACACATCGGTGTGTGAGTTTGTGTTTTCATACTCAAATTTAGAAATGAGTTACTTGTTTAGTGAAATTTATGGAAAATGTACAATTTAAATCACTCCGATCACAGCAAACGGTCTGCACGAGAAGATTAACAGCAGCAACAATGAAACAAGCAGGAAGAACGCACTGAAACTGAAGCGTTTTCAGCAATCAATCATAACATAGTCTGAAGGTGAAACTTCTCTGATGCTCTTTCCAGCTGGTTTACAAGTCGTATGCCTTGAAATAAGTTATAAACGTAAAAAAAAAAATAAAAAAAAATGTTTCAGAACTGGTAAACGTCTTCCACAGAAGTTTTTGGCTGAGTTTATGAAATAAGTGAAGATTTTCATCATTTTCCTTGATGACCCAAACAGAGTGAATAGCCTTTAAGGTTTGCATGATTTTTCTTTTTCCCACTTGTTTTTGTGTGTGTGAGTGTGTGTTGTGAGGTGTACACAAACTGAACCGTGTTTTATCCCTGTAATTACCAGCCACTCTCTCCGGAGCAATCTGATTAAAGAGCAATGACATTTTCATCTGAACTAAACTGTCTGCGAGCTAAAAATCCAACATGTTTCCCATCAGGGAGAAAATCCTGCCCTCAGCCACACAACTAAGCCACCACCCAAAACAAATAAAATAAAACAAAACACAAAAAAAAAAAAAAACAACCCAAGACTGACATCTTGTATCTCCTGGACATTACAGCCAAACACAAATGATGAAAGACTGTGAGCCCTCTGGGGCAACAGTGCTAGCCTTTAAAGTGGCGATGTAACAACCATAAAAAGGTTCAATTCAGCGGGAAAAAGCTCTGTTTCGTTGAGTTTGCATAAAAAGCCAGAGGGATATAAATTGCCTGTCTCTGAAAAGACAAATAGGCAATCCACATTCAAGTGAAAATGAGAAGAGATGCCTCACAAAAGGTGGGGGAAAAAAAAAAAAAAAAAAAACATATGATGGCCATTAAGAATTTCGCGCCTCTTTGTTAAGACATCCAGCCTAAGTGCCTCTTTCCTTTCCATGATGCACCTTCCTCGAGTTGAATTAAAGTTCAAATTGTGGACTTGGACAATAGTTTACCGAGCGCACATTCATCTATCAGATGCTCTAAGAAGCTGTCGAACACAGAATGGAGAAACACTTCACAATTTGCGAGCAAAGTGCTTTTACGTGTAATTTTAACCACTGCAACAAGTGAAAAATGTGATGGCGGCTTTAAGGAAGGGGAGTTGTTTTTCACAATGTCACTGCCAGTGCATTTTAAACTTCCCGAACACAGCCGAAGACAGGTCGTCCTCCATAGATGACGATGTGAAGTTTTAACAGAACATTTTTGACGTTCAGTTTCTACACTTCCGCTTTTCTTTTGTGGAGTTTTAAGTCTGCCTACAGGTGAGCTTTAAGTACCATATAGCCAGAACATCCGCCACCGTTTCCCGTGTGACCTATTTTCATGTGTTCACTCAACATGTCCCCGATTTGACGCTGCAAATTAAAGTTAAAACACTGATCAAGTCCCTAAACTTTCAGCCTGATCTGCAACGAGGCAATTTGCGAAAGTATCCATAAACGGAACCAAAGCGGATTTGCAGAAAGATACGTGCTTCATTCCACAATGCCAAGCCACCAAATAGGTAAACGTGCATGTGTGTGTGTGTGTGTGTGTGTGTGTGTATGTGTGTGTGTGTTGGAAATAACACCTTGGGAATGGTCTCTGGTTCAATGTTCCCTCATGAAATGTGATTTCATAAATCCCTCCAAAAAATTATAATAACCCAGATAAGCTTGGGGCTTAAGTGATCCGCAGAATCAGTGGTTTGAGAGTTTAACATCAGTACCTCTGGAGGTAATTCTGATGCAAATGTGTGTGAAGACTCATAGATAAATGCCTTTGGCTGGTGAATGAGGTCCAGGTGGGAGTGTGTTTTATATGTTTCACAGAGTGAAAGGAAGCAAAGAAAAAAAAAAAATAATAAAACAAGATGCAGTGCGGTGGAGAGAAAAAAAAATGCAACAAATCCTAAAGAAAATGCAGATGGCAGCTGTGCTGACTCGCCTCTTAGTGCATTGTGACGGGCTTTGGGTATCATCCCTGGTCCTCTCCCTCGCCTGCTCTATCAGCTGCCTTATAAAGCTGCCTCTGTTCCAGGCGCCGATTAACCTGCTGCTCCTCATCCTTCACTCAAATGACTCATTCTGACCATTCCCACCGGAGGAGGGATGTAAATAACGGCTATAGAGACGTACAGGGAAGCATGAATGGAGTCAAAGTGCATGGGATTACTGTGACGACACCCGGAATTTTTCTCTGCTGGTGTTCTGCTCAAGGACTCTCAGGTGTTGTCTGGTCCTCACGGTGTTCTGAATAGCTAGAGAAAGACTGACTGGCTAGCTTAGCATGCATACAGGAAGAAGATTAAAAACCCTTTCCAATAACTCGCTTGAAAACAAAAATACTAGATGTTTTGTTAATCTCTGAAATGTTTTCATGTCGTACTTAGAAAGATCATGCTGTGATTAGTATTAAGACAAGACTGATCTAAACTAGGAGAAACATGGCAGAAATATTGAAAAAAGTACCAAATAAAACACTAACATGAGCACTTCTTCAGGTCACTATAAACATGTGGGATCATATATATCAATTTCATCCATATGGAGGCTCCGACTTCCAGGGTGTTCGATCCATCCAGTAGGAGACATCTGAGGTTCAGTGTCTTGCTCAAGGACACTCTGACATGTGGGAGATGGGAGTTACTCTACCAACCGAGCCACAGCCGCCCCACCAGCTGGATTCATCCCAAGTCGGTGGTCCAACCCAGATTAGGAGGTCTAATTTGAGACCTGGTCTAACACCACCTCCTGTTACTCCGGTTTCCTCCCAGATTAAAAAAAAACATGCATGTGAGGTTAAGTGTGACCATAAGTTGCCCCTTGGTGTGAACGCCAGTGTATGCGGTTGTCCCTCTCTCTGTTGTCATTCAATAGCAGCTTTGACGCTACAAGTCAACCGCTGGCCTCACACAGCCTCTGCAAAGACACTTCACAGATGATCTCAATCTCACTTCCAGTGAAGCTGAGGAAGAGCCAATGGTTAACCCAGAATTAAACCTCATTGTATTTTCTGTACATGCTTAAAATATATTTGAAAAATACACCCAAAGCAAAGAACTTGCAATCCCCTCCTTAAAGAACCCTCAAACATCAACCGTGATATGATGGGGAGATGACGTGCACCTTAAGTTCACCCAAAGAAAACACTGAGATCGGCGTCTCCATGACATGCATGTTATGTCAAAGCAGGGCAACGGTTGCGTATTTATGCACTGTCTTATGTAATATGAAGATTTTTTTTTCTCTGCTGCAGTTTTGAGATGTCTTGTTTTCCATTTCTTAAAAAAAAGCTGAGCATTAAAAGCATGAACTTTCTGGAGCGAGGGAAACAGCGAATGTGTCCAGATACTTAGTGAGAAAGAGAAAATATTTCTTTCAGCATCTCTACAGCTTGCAAAATGTAATGTTTGGTATGCAAATAGAAACGCCAAGATGACATCAAGTCATTTTAAACTTTGTTTACTGTATTTTTTTAAGTAGCAAGTTGAACTTTTTCTTTGGAAATGTTCTTGGCTGCTTAATTAAATGCTATATTGTGATTTCAAGACGTGAGATGATCGACCATCAGAGCAAGAGAGGAAAAAAAGGAATGTTTTACTAAAGTTAGTGTGTATTCGAAAACCTTATTTGATCCAGCACTGATCAGCATCCAGTGTGAGAGATGCTTGCTTATTCTATTACGTGAACTGGAAAGTGAAAGGAAAAGAGAAACTAATTGTACAAAGCAGTGATTTAACATTTTCTGGCCATAGAGAATAGAAGCTTTTCAATTCATCGTAACATCACGGGAACACTTCAGAAAAAAGGAGCTACTGTCAAGCTATTGTGAATTGTCAAATATAATCACGCAATCATTTGTGTGTGCAGCGCTAAATCCCAGCACACACACAGAGATCAATCCCTTTCAAGTTAACTCTCCAATACGTTCTTGTTTAAATTTGAAACTCTGATGAAAAGTGAAATTAAAACCTGCATATTGATTTCACTTTTTGCCGGTGTGATACAGTGATCATTTTTACTACCTTTTATTAGCTTTGCTGTGGATTTCAAATTGAAACACCCCCCCTGCTGTTTCAGCTCCCCTTCGAGGCCTTTGCTTGCCATTTTATCCGCATGCTAATGATTTCCTCGACAAACCCGGGCCCTGGTATCAATTAGCACCTGAATGGAGGACTTTGGTACATTTAACACGGACAGATTCTCCGCCAACAGATTGTAAGTGTTGCATAGAACTCATAATAATTCCTACAGGAAGCTTTTATGTCCCCGTAGCTGATTAGGTCTATAAAGCCATTGTGCGATGGGTTTTGTTTCATTCCTGTCCACTTTCAGCCACTTAATGGAGCAGGTCCTTTAGTCTGGCTGCATCCATTTGTGCATCCATCCGCTCATCCATTCATTCATTTTCGATAACCACTTTCACCAAATTAGGGTCATGAGGAGATGACACCGAGCAAAATTGGGCTGCACAATATTTCTTTGCAAATTCATCATGATCGTGGTATAAACATGTGCAATAAACATCACAAATAACCGACTCAACTGTAATAAATATGTGTTTTCATGCACTATGTGTTGATGCTTTGCTTAGCTCGTGTGATGAAAAAAAAAAAATATGAGCGATAACGACATTACCCAGTCACTTCTAGCATAAGTTAGCGGAAGAATAAATCTCAGCGCACAAAGACATTAACATCATCTGCATAAGTGTTTACATTTATCGCAAATCGTATCATTATTGCAATACTTAGAAAGACGATCGCATGTGCCACTGTCATGGAGCGATCCGTCTCCATCGGCTCATCAGGGTTTTTCTTTGGATGTTTACGTGGAAGGAAGGTGCATCACAGTAATGTTCACACTGTAAAGTTTTCAGTGTGTGTGTGTGTGTGTGTGTGTGTGTGTGTGTGTGGATCTGGGTTCTTTCATGCACATGACCACAGACAGGCAACTCTGACTTCCTCATGTTGTATCTTTAACTTTAGTCCAAAATTTACAGGGAAAAGTTGCAGCCCCCATGATTTTAACCTAAACAAGGCCAAACTGTGGAGACCACTGCCGTTCTGTGACCTTCTGTTTAATAAAACTGTGAGAAATCCTGCTGGAAGTGTTGATCGAGGGCGTCCACCCTGTGATCATAAGGGTGGGTGGCGTTACTGTTGATTCACGCTTTTATCTTTCCACCAATCCTGACCCTACATCCTAGATGTTTCATCAGACATGGAAGATCTCGTGAATCGTTGGTTTCAAATCTGTTTTTATATCAATGTTGTGACTTAGCTACATAATCTTCATCTAGAAACATCAACCACATCATTTATGGTGAAGGATCTCGGACAACGTGAGCATCGTTCTCTGCCTGGTCAGAACGACAGCAGTCCGAAAAATGGCATCTGCTGTACATATCCTACAAAAAAAAGCCTAAAATATGACCATGTAAATGAGTTCTCCAGAGCAGGACGACAATCAGAGAGGTGTGTGCTCGCGCACACCCCGGCGCTCTCCTCCTTGTAACGGCCACCGTTATTAGGGAGGCACACACAGGCGATCTTTTTTCCGAGCCGCGGTGGCATCTCCTCCCAGCCTCCATCCGAGCGCTCCGGAGGGAACGTGTCCCAGCCTGAGGGATGAGGAATGGCCTTAATGAAGTCAGACAAGCCGGAATACATGCATAAGAAAGATTTTAAATATTGATATGATGTCAGTACGCAGCTGCATAAACGGGTTACAGTGGATCGGTTAGCTCTTGATGGCCCTCGTCTAATACGGCAGCACAAGGGGCATGATTAGGCTCATCAGAGGTGATTGTGTATTCTGTGGGAGGCGCAAACACACGGCACACACCATGTGAATCAAAGAGGCCTCCTGTCTGTCTGCGCAGCTCCAATGGCCTGCTGTACTCCCAATTTATTTTCACACTGTAAATTATTCACGGGCACATGTAATTAACGGCTAGTGAATTTATATCTTACAGCTTAGCATAGTATTAATGGGCTTTTATTAAAAGGCTTCATCAAGGTACTGAAGGCCTTTCAGAGGCCTGGAATAAATGGTGCTGTAATTACTCAAAGAAGTGTGTGAATGCACATGAACACTTTGGCTTTTTTTTTTTCCTTTTTTTTTTGTGAGGCCAGAGCTGTTATCATTAATGCTCAATTAACAATGCAAAATCAAACAAATTACGACACGAACCAAAGTGTGACGCACGAGCAGCTTCAGAAGTCCACGGGGCCGGCGGCGGAGACGAAGCAGAGCCGAGACGGTGCGCTCAGGAGCGAGAGGCGAGGAGGGCTGATGTTCAGCATTACATAAACATGAGGGACACACAAATATCTGTGCCATGCTGGGAGCCGCTCGGCGTTTACTTTGAGCCCCTCGCAGTTAAAACAAATCTTAAGGTCAAACTTCAGGCCTGCGCGCTCCGACGTGGGTCAGTGTTAAATTATTCAGCCAGTAAGGGATGCAGAGACGGACCAGATCAAGCAAGTTGAGCGATGCCAGTAACTCGCCAGAGACCCGGCAGTATCCACTCAAGAAGACTGTAAACACCATCCATTTTCAAGCCACAGACACTTGTTTATTTAAATACCAGCGACCGAGCACGGATGCTGTGAAAAACACTCGCTACATTTTAGCACAGGGGTGAAGGGAAGTGGCGCCCGGGCTTCGCTTTGATCTCCCTGATCACTCAGTCGGTTTGAATCCGATGGTGTTGCTGCGGTTTGGGTTTGCTTTTTGTGCTTCCAGGCATCGGAAAAACGCAGTGCTGCATGAAACACGCAGCTTCAAGCTGATCAATGACTGCTTTACAACTGCTTTCAACAGTTTCATCCTGAGGAGTGTGCTCCGCATCCTACAGAGCCAGGTCTATTAGTTCTCATGTTGTTTGATGGACTTACAGTAAAATCCAAGATAGAATCACGAATTAACAGCACATCTCAGACTGGTGAAGCCTGTCACAGAAGCAGTTTTCAGTTTACATTCAACAAACGCAGATTGAATAACCATCAACGATGAGAAGAGAATACACACCACAAGTGAAGCACTACATGTGCAGCTGATGGTCAATCTATAAAGCTGTGCACAAAAGTAGCCGTTTTCAGTTCAACAGAAGAGTAAATTTGAAGTCAGTCAGAGCAAAATTTGTACCGGTGGTCACCTACAAACCAGAAATCCCTAAACTTTCTTCCTCGGTTCGATTAGACGCAGAACTCTAAATCTCTGAAGAGACCAGGTAGTTTTTCTCCATGTTAGCCAGTTATTCAGGCCACCGTGCTCCTGGGAACACTCAAAGCTTCAGAAACACTTTCACACCTTTGCCCCCATCTGCGCCTCGCCACAGTTGTATCAAAGAGGTCTACAGAGATTTCATGGCTTAGTTTCTCCACTTTCGTTAAAGCTTCGGTTGCCTTTCAATGACGGACTCAATTATTCTGCAGTTAATTTTAATATTCTTTTGTTTGTCAACTACTATCATATTATATATAATTTACTGATGTGCAGCAGAACAGTTGCTCAAACAAGAGGTTAAAAACATTGATAGAAACTATCCAGTAGTACACGACAGATAAAATTGGCTTTTTTGCTGCTTGTTCTATAAATATGTCAAGATTTTAGTTACATTTACCCAAAGAGTGAATGTTGTGAGGGTTTGCAGAGTTCCACATACTTTTTAAATAAAATGTTCCACTGAGAAACCTTCAAATGGTTCTCTAGACTAATATTGTGCATATTGTTTATAGACTAATCTTGATTTTCACTGCTGCTATAACAGCTGACCCTCAGCTTTAAAACTACTAAGTCCCAAGAGAACATGGACTGGGAGTCTTTCCACTCTGGAGGCAAACATCAACTTTATTGTCCATCTACACCCAAGAGCAGCAGAACTCTAGTTTCCTGTGGTCATTGAGTACATACGTTGCAGCAGGATTGCAGGGAAGCTGCATTTTTCGATGTTTATACTGTTGGAGCCCAGGACGTAAACAGTTTCATCGGCTTTGCCCTGTTCTTTGATTTAAAATGCCAGACAACAGACTTGAGATTCTTTAAACTTATTCCACATTAGTCACTGGTAAAGCACACTGGTCTACTAAATGATTCAGAAAATGAATGATGGTCAATTTCTTTTCAACCTTCTTCTGGGCAGGTCCTGCCCCAACAGAGTGGTTGAACTTTCGCTCACAACTGGACAATTTTGGTAACTGACGTCAGCTGCAGACCAGACTGTTGTGTGAGTGTTTTCATATCTAGAACATGTCGAACCTTGCTGACAAGTTGGGTTTTCAGTGGCTCAGAGCACTGTTGTCATATAAACACCCAAACTGCAACTAAAGTTCTCAATTTTCTCTTGAAAACACCGTCGTGTAAACGAGAGCTAACGTGATGACTGTCTGGCCTCTGGGACAGTTGATCTGCATGTCAGATGAGACCGTTTTCATCACAGCATGACTTTTTCTTTTCTCAACATTCCCAGCACACAGCACTGAGGCTTTTACCTCCTCCAGTGGTTTCCATTTTCCAAATTTCAGACATCATAGTCCTAGCTGACGGGGTTGGCAGAGATCATTACAGGCGTGGAGAAACGGATGAATATTATCATTCTTACAAAGCACATTTATGTTGGGTGCTTATGGGATATCATGTAGTTCCTCTTTCCTATTCCTGACTCCCATAGCTGCTCGGCTCCAAAGCCACAAAGCGCGCCAGTCGGCTTTATTAATCCCAACCAAGGAGTCCATTTCTGTGAATACATCTCCCTCCGCTTTTCCATTACACCGACATTCCCCTCCCTCGCCATTCCCAGGCATCGCCAGGGTTAACATGCTAATTCCATTTTATGAGCTCTGACTGAGCCCACTCTCCAACACTTACATCTGTTCAACAATTATTAAACAGTTTTTTTTTTTGCTATAAAAAATTCAACACCCCAAGTGCCACGCGGGCAAAACCCGAAAATTTATGCAGTGAATAGAATGAGTAATTTCTCAAAGGGAAAGGGAAATGACCTAAAAATAGAGGTTTGCTTTGAGAAATTTCAAATGAGCAATACCTGTATGCTTTGGCTGGGCAATGGAACGGTCACTGAAGCCATATTAAATGTATAAAGAAGTGAAATACACAGATACATCTTAAACTATTACATCATTAATGAACTATAACAAATATTGCAATACGTGCACCTTCCTCCAGCTCTCTGGGGGGGAACCCAAGTTGTGCCGAGACCAAATCAGATATATAGAAATTTAAATGAACACATTTTCCTATGACTGAACTTGGCATTCAATATTAATGTAATTATACATCCAGGAGTGACCACAGATCGGGACACTTTTTATAACTGTGATGTTATTCTGTCAGAGTTGATGTGCAAAAGTTGCAGTATTTTTGGTCACATTCTCACCCATACGGAGGAAAAACGCCTGGAAGACACTCGCTAAACGGGCTGTCCACTCCTCCATCTGCAGACTGAGACGACACGCCCCAAAAGCCACATTTCAGCGCATTTCACCGGGGGATCAGCAGTCCTGCCTGCGCCACCTCATTAACATATCCCTCCATGTGAAAAATGTGTGAAATAATGTGAAAGAAAATGTAAAGGCAGCCTAATACCCCATCTAATGCAATTGCTGGGCTTTAATTGATGAATCTACTTTGTCATGTCCACGCAGGGAGACTGGCAGAAGGGCCGCCATGACAGATATCTTTAATAAAGTCGCTCTTCACGTGTCAGGATATATGATCATAATTGCCTGCCTGGGAATCATTTGGAAATCAGTATCTCCTGCGAAAGACAGGGAGAAGGGAGGACCTGCAGTCGGCTGCCGGACAAGGAAAAATGTCTGGATTACACTCCGAAGCTCCAATCAATTTGATTCTAAATTAGACATGATAGAGTCCTAATTACACCAAACAGAAATAGAGATAATCAAATACTTATTATAAATTTACAGAAACTCTTGCACATTTTCAGATTTAATTAAATTACAATCCCACTGGTGCTTTACATCAGTGCCGGTGGATGACACACCTTCTGGCTGCTAGGATCTATATGTGGGGATAATGATAGTGGTGAGGAAGGGGATGATGAATATCTGCCCAAGGCCTAATGGTGGATTTATTCAGATGAGGGCCAGGGAACCGGACAGCCACCTTCCCCCCCGCTGGAAAGTATAATTCCCCTGAATCCTTTTGACCCCCCCGCCTCCCCGAACCTCTACCTCCACACCTAGCTCCTCAGCCTGACAGGCTGGAGGGATGACCCTGAAAATCACATTATGTATATTTCTTTAGCGGTCGCCACGTATTTGCATGTAGAAGACAGTTAAAATAAGGCCATAAATCAGCGGGCAAACATATAAATGGATTTGCGGCGAGATTGAAACCCCCGGCAAGTTTCCTGAGCAAATATTTCAAGCTTTCCCCGTCGCCAGCCTGGGAGATATTGGCTGTCATTAACTAGCCCGGGCCTCTCTGACCACTCGCCTGGTATATTCGCTTCATTACACGACTGGGGGACGACTGCACGACTGGCTGCCCCCAATAAATCTACCTGCACGTTCTGATGTGTGCGCTGACATGAGGGGAGAAGCACTTAAAAGTGAAGCTTCATCCTGCGTCTCCACCGGGCTTGCTTATCTAATGCAGAAGAAGCAACACGTCGTTAGAACGCCACACTCGGTCCAGTGTGACCAGGTGACAAGTGAGTGATTGACACATTGCATTTAGAATCACAGAACGTCAACAAGATTACAGCAGACCTGATACAGGCCTTTGGGGCATGTGCGCCGTCTTCACTATGTAAAAATGTTTTATCATTCAGGTTTGAAGCATCACTGTGTTATTTGTATGCATGGGGAGGTGGTCAGTACTCTTAAAGGCAAGGCCTCTGAAGACTTACTTGCATGTTTTCTTCTCCCTGTGCCGGTGAGGTTCCCTTTAGGGTACGCCAGAAAAATTTCTTAAAAAAAATAAATAAATAAATAAATACATGTCGGACTGGGTTCACTACTAGGATAACACAAAGGGAGAGAAACCACAACACAACCATGTGATCTTCAGGTAAAATTTAAAGGGCCTATTTTATATTGTTGAAATATTGTGGCCACTTTTTTATGTAGAACTCATTTGGATATGAAGTACAGGTTTTCATAAGCCTTTGTTAAACATTCAGCCTGCTTGGTTTTTCAAATATCTTTATCTGAAAACATCTCTGAACAGCTGCGGCGTTAAACTCAGAACGTCAACCTTCAAAAATCCATGTCAGTTGAACCCATGTAGGAACATTAATGGGGCTCCTCGTTTTTTTTTGTTGTTTTTTTTTCCCCCCCGTTTCACAGATGCCTCTTTGTCATCATCCAGCCATCCAACATGTCGCAGCGGTCCGGCACAGACTACTCAAGTCATCGCAGAGCATCAACCAGCGACGCCCAGATGTTCTCCAGCAGCTGACTGAGGGAAAGCGTGGCATGTCCAGTCAAAGAGGCAACATCCTCCCATGTTGGCCAACACCTGCCTTTGCAGCTGCTCCGCCTCAGGTTCCATCTCACTGCATCCACACGGCGATGGCAAAGTGGGAAACATCTTGAGAGAAGTTGTTGGTATCCAACCTTCATGGGGGAAGTTGTCAGACTCACATATGGTTCCTGCAGGAGACGAAGAGGAGGCCTGTAAGTGGTAGGTGCTGTTCGAAGCTGATGGCGTTTCTGGGTTTTGGTACATTTAACAAACTCCTCCAACTGTTTCGGGCTCCTAAATATGGTCAAAAAACAGCAGCCTGCAAGTGAAAGCGAGTGATTACACAGTCGCTTACTGCCTACTCATTTGTATTTGATTTCCCAATCGAGCAGTCGGCTTTTGTTTGTGCGATCTGACTTCTTTATTTTCCGTGGTGATGTGCAGCTTGCTTTCAGTTGACGTAAAATCCAGCGTTCTCAAATTTATGGTCACTGACTTGTTAACCCAGAGCTCGGCTTAAAATACCCAAACTGTCAAATGGAGGGTGTAAAGGATCTTCATCGCATGGATAACGACACTCTCAGATGAGAACTGCCCGGCGTCGGAGAACGGAGATGCTTCCCTTAGAACCAATTAAATGTAGTTCACTGCCAAGTCCCAGGTTTTTGGGACGATTCTGCCTAACAGTTTAGGCAATGTGCAAATGCCTGGCTGGCCTCTGATATATCTGATCCAGCTCAAGTAATCTCCTTCTGCATGCGCACTCTTTGGTCGTGTCTGGTGTACAAACAAAGGGGACATCAAAACAATAACCCATATCCAACTTTGAAATGTAGTTTTTACTCATCGGTGCATGAAAAAGAAAAAGAACATCATTGTTATTTCCGGTTGTGGAGCCTATCTGTCCATCTTCTACCACTTTATCCAACTTAGAGCTGATACATCCTGGACAGAGCGCGTGTCCACAGTTATGGGTCCAGACGGTCCAATAGAGACACCAAGAGTCCACGGAGTCAACGTAAGAAAAACACAACAACACCAAACAAAAGTCTAAATTTAGACTTTATGACATCCACCAGCATTGGTGATGTGTGTTTACACCTGGGATGAATGTGTGTGTTGACTGTTTATTCGTTACTGCATTATCATACAAACGACCTCGGCTTGACCTGCTTGAACACTGTAAAGTTTACAGGCAGGGAGCAAAGGGAGTGAAGCACACTGACTTCCAGACCCGGAGACGACATTAACACACTGCGGTTGCTTTATGCTTTGGGGGCAAATTGAGGCTCAGTGTCTTCATGAAGTACACTTCCAGATATGGACAGGTGGGGATCAAACATGTGAAATTCTGATTGACAGGCAGTCACAGTCTGACCAACTGAGCCTTGTCCTCTGGAGAAAAATGTCATAAAGTTGAGATGGAGGTTATGCCTCATGACATTTTTCCTTGCTGAATGAATTCCACAATCTAACAGGCTGGAATGATCTGATTATTTTTTGAGATATGTTTATCACAGATAGACATAACATGAACCTGGCTCATTACAACCCGCACCAAGTACATAAAAAAACGGATCATTTTATGGACATGGCAGTCGATTCAATTCAACATTCACTGATCTATTCTCCACCTACACCTCATCGCACTAACCGTGGGGAGATCCAGTCACTTCCAGTGGTATGGAAACATTCCTTCATACACTTACTCCTACAGTATCTGAAAGATCGAATCAGACTCCACGACGCTGTAACCCAGGAAAAATCAAACATGCACAGGGAGAACATGAATACACCCAAGAGCAAGCCAATTGTCCTGAACGAAAGTAGAGTCTTCTTGTGAGACTCGAGGGCTAATAATAATAAGTATGTCAATTAAAACCCTGAGGGTGTATAAGTTCTTCATTTCCATCAGTTTGTTAGTAAAGCAGGATAAATAATGACTTTTGAAAGAGTTATATTACATTAGTCCTGTATGTGATGATTTTTTCAAAACACACGTCTGAAAAGTTCCTCTGAATATACATTATGACAAAAGTTAAAATAGGAAGGAAAATGTGCAAATGATGTAAATCACAGTGGAAAAATAAGGAACAAAATTCCTCCAAACACAGTCCAAAGTCAACAGGCAGCAGAAATCAGGAGTCGTGGCCACAGGCTAACACGCTAATAAGCACCGAGTCCATTGTGACTGTGGAACACAAATGAATTTGACAAGCCCTGAAGCTCCTAATACTCTTTTCCCACATTCTTCAGTGAACAAACTGTAAGAAAAGCATAAATTTATAGAGTTTTCAAACTGTACAGAGTTGGTCTCAACAGCAGCACTGTATGCAGATACCTGCTTTGCAAGTAAACTGACTTTAAATAATTTCTTTAATCTCTTAGTAAGTGGCTACTCGTCTGTTTGTCAGTGTAAACACACACAGAAGGCAGTGAGTGGCTGTCTCCCTGAGCCTGTGACTGTTTACCACTCCATGATTTCTGTGGCAGCCTCGCAGACGAACAACATAAATGAAAATACATTACGTTTTAATTAATATCAAAGAGAATGGAGGCGACAACTAATCATGGTGTAAACACAGAGAGGGTGCTGCCAGCTCTTTCCATTATTTATGAAAGTGGACACATCCTCGTCACATTACATTAGAGAGCAGGATGGCGGTCCGCATCGAGGTCAGCGCGGAGATCCTGTAGCATGTGACACACAAAGGCAGCCATGACTGCTGGAAGTGCTGCTGCTGCCGCTGCTCTGGCATCCAGGCCGGCTTTAACACGCTGCAGAGTGAAAACTTTAAGGTTGTCGAAGAGGCATTTGGAAAGCTTACGGCCCGCTGGAGAGCATCTGTCATGAGTTGTTGTATATCACATACAGACAAACTGAGCGTGGATACACGCCATCATGTTGCTTTTGGAACAAGTCATGGTCGCGCAATAGAAGTGTTGAAAGTCGTTAACTTGTGACATTTTTGGTCGCCAGCATCATTGTTTTGTTGTGAAAGGGAACTCAAAGCGGTGACTGGTATCTTTAAAAAGGTAGTGCTCAATGCAAGCAGTATATGAACGTAATCATTCAAGATGTTTGTAGCCCAGCAGCCTTTAAGCCTTTCAGCTAGCCACAATCAATTACAAAATCGTAAAATTTAGCTTTCATTTAAAAATCGAACGTTTTGTTTTGAAGAATTCATACTGGCTATTTTCTATTGATGAGATTTGAATAAGTACAACATCCACAGTTCGCCTGATGCACATGGAGGTTTCCTCTTCAGCCCCAAGGTGAAAATATCGCCTCCATTGTTTGTGCGTGCGAGTGTTTCCAGCTATGAACTCTCGAAGGTAAACAGCACAATAACCACACTTGGTCCGGGGTATTTAATTGTCTTACGCTCAGATGTGTTCTGGCTCCTCGCCAACAGGAGCGGGGACAGTAAGCACTGTCCGAGACATGCAAATGGAGACAGTTGCAAATGTAAAATCTACAATATCAAGCCTTGTTAGTGCGGGAGTGGCAAAGCACTAAGGACAATCAAGACACCTTGTCACTTGCTTCTTTTTTTATCTCCTACCTCCTTGTGAAGAAAAAGCACTTTGAATCTGCTAGTTTTTCTCTGCATTTACATAACAAAGCCCCCAAGAATAAGGTAGAGATGTGATGAAGCAGCCTTCACTACTGTTTCTGAACACCCATCAACATGCCACACACACACACACACACACACACAGGTGGAAGCGTGTGCGAATACACACATATCCGCATGTATTGTCTCTTTTTTATCTCTCAATAAAAGTATCTGACAACCAAAACCCAAAAGATCTCGGTTGCATGGCTTCACACGGCGGCTACGCAGTCAGCAAAATAAATTGAAAGCATTAAGAAAAAGTAAAAAAAAAAAATGGAAATAAAAAAAAGAAGCGAGGAACTAGAAGAGAAAAAGGAAAAGAAAAAAAACATAAAAACAAAATAACCTCTCTGCACCAACAATCCCCCCACTGCCACCGACATAACCCCCACCTCATCCCCTCCACTACCCCTGCCTCAGCCCCAGCACAGCTCCCCACTTGGAAAGAAACAGGATGAAATGACATTATGCATATGAAAATGTCCAGAAAGATGTTTGATTTATGTATGCATTAGATGCAAATTCTATTACGGGACACAAGGCGGGCTGCGAGATTTCCCACTGAACACTTGGCTGCCCTGATCAAACCCCATCTCATTAATTCAGACAAGGGGGAGAAAGATAGAAGGAGTGAAAGAGGAAGAATTGGAAGAAATTTACAACCCAGACAGAGATTTCTCAAAAAAAAAAGCAGAGAGAGGGCTGTTGGTGGAGGGGAGTATTACATTCTTCCCTTGGAGGCCATAGAGGACTGTCGTGGAGGATTTTCTCAACAAGAGCCTGTTCAGTCAACAAAAACACCTGGATGGAATCGAACAGGCAAAGCATAAAACATCCATTACAGTATTTGTTAACCAATGTGGAAAACACGCCTTGGATTTTTGAATAAAATGGCCCAGCCCCATGGAAACCTATCCGTGATGGATGAGTTCATTGATACCAGACGTTTGTCTGTTCCAGCTTCATGTGTGTGCATTAAAGAAAAATAACCCGAGTCTGGCCATCTGTTCTATCGGTTTTAATTGTCCTCACAAGAATAATTGATGAGATCTTGAAACATGACGACAAGCCTGACAGGGCAGGAAACACAAACATTTAGACAATCAGACAGGCTGTAAACAAGCCAAACTTCACTGATGAGACACTAACTGTCAAATAATTACCGCAACTTTTCTTTTCTGTAAACACTCACCACAGACCTATATCTGTTTGCTCAACTTTAAGCTTCTGTGCTGATTGAAAAACACTCTGACTTTCCTCTGCAATATGTGAGCAGTATCACTAAGTCAAAAAGTTACATGCAGTCATCATACATCGCAGGTCATGTGTTTCTGTGTTGAAACAAAAACTACACATAGTGTTTCAATCGGCAGGACCACCCGGTTGGTGATTGGTCAGTCTTAGATGAGCTCGCAGAGAGATGGTCGAGCTTAAAATGCTTCCAGGCCTTCCGGTGTTGATTTTACATCTTTTTCTTCACTGCAGGTTTCTACTGCAAAAACAGCATCGGTATTATTTGCTTTGTCTCACGCTTTGAGCAAAAGAAAGACAAAAAGATGCATTGAAAGATCATGCAAAATTTGAAATTGATTACAGACCAGGTTTGGTCTCTGATATTATTGTAAGCGCCAACATGTAAAGAAAGCGCTGTACGTCTCCTGATCCCTCTACTCTGTCAGTTCATCTGTCCATATGTCACACATGACAGCACGGCGGCTCTGCACGCCTTTGAACATGCACAGCTGAAGTGACTGCGAGATAAAGAAATACGAGGAAGGAGAAGGTGAGACGGTGATTGAGGAGGGCTGACGGAAAGCGATCGGGGCCTCGCTCTCTCTTCCTCTTCCTCCCATCACTTCCTCCAGCAGCCCTGCGCATGATTGAGGTCAGATGGGGAATTCTTCCCTGGCCTAACTAATGTGATTGCATCAGAGCAATACCCTTAAACGACATCGCACCCCTGATCTGCATACTAATTGGCCCTGTTCTGTCCTTGACACTGACCTTGGGAAGGAGAGGCCTTCATTCCCCCATGGGTGGGTGAGGAGGGTGTTGGGGATGATGTGTGTATGCGTGCAAGGGTTAGGAAAAAAAAAATACAGCGTCTGTCCATTGCTCACATTTCCACGCAAAGACGCGCTCGCTCTGCATAACCTCCTCCCACCCCGCCTCATGGAACACCGACCACCCCCTCGCAACGCCACTATTTATACACCCGCACACACACACACACACACACACACACAGAGACTCTCACCCTCTGCCACCCCTATCTCGCTTCTCTATGCATCAATGCAAATTATAACAATGGCCGAGGCTTTATTCGGCGGGGGTAAGCCTGCGTGACCTTCTGTGACGGGGAGCAGCAGAGACAAAAGGCCATTTCTCTCTGAATAAGCACATGGACAGCAGCAGCATCTCCACATACCGGGCTTTGGGGGGGTGGAGGTGGGAGATAGGGGCCAAATGCAAAAGAGGCCACAATTGTATGGATTTTTAAAGCAAAAGAGGGCAAAATGGAAATGAATGCAGAGTGATGCAGTGGGTAGAGTCGTGAGGAGGCGAAGCTCCTGCCCCTTCAGAGACTGCTGATGGAGGATGTTTCTGGACTTCGCTTTGTCAAACTGGCAGAAGTCTCTCAATGAGAACATAGATGTAAACAGAAGATGTGTTCAAGAACATTGCTGCAGTAGCTTCACCCAACAGACAATCATTGCATGATCGATCAACTAAAACAAGCCTTCAGTCAGTTTCATGTTAAGACAACAATTACTGTGGGACAAATAAAATGTGTTTCAGCTACAAAAGGGAGAAAATGTGTGAGAAAGAATCACATAAGTATCAATGCTTCTTTTTAAAAAAGATGGCCGCCCATGTATTTTTGATTTGGTGCATGTTCGCCTCCTCTGCACAGTAGACTTTCCCTTTCCCATCATGGATCAGCATCCCTATTCTAGGTGAAGTGAGGACAGAAAATAGGACGCATAGAGACAGGCACTCCATCCATTGAAAGACGCCTTCTATTAAGCATCACAATTGTTAATTGTGTATGAAACAACCGCCTGACTGTGCACTACAAAACATGTAGGCTTGTGTCAATAAACGCACTAAAGACCTGGGACTAGATTCTGAAGAGCATTTTGCTGAACTCAAACACAGACTGGTTTCCAAAGAGCAGAAACACACCAGGTTGCGACAGGGCAGTACGGCGCTTCAAACCTCAAACAATGAAACTTCTCGGGTCACTTTTCCAGCTCATTCTCAGTGTTTCCCTGCCTCGGATGGTGTGCAGGTCTTCTGTGAATTTCCATACATATAGGGAAGAGATTTCTTTTTTTTTTTTTTGAGCGAACAGACAAATGACCGTAGTGCCGCAGTTATCAGGGAACATTTCTGAGGCGAGGTGTCGGACAACTTCTCTGAAATGTACCGTTATCGCACAACAGATGAATTTGCTGTGGCGGTGATTATTCCTACACTGAGCTTTGCTGCAATCTGGTGGCTTCCCCATACTGTCTGTGGAACATGAAAAGCATCAGAGAAGTCCCAAGGACTGCAGGAAAAGAAAAGAAGGAAGAAACCTGTCCTCAGGTTAAATCCCACATCTGAATCTCACACTCTGTTACAGGCGTGAGATTCTCCTTTCTCCCGTACAGGTGTTACAGCTCTACAGTGAAATGCAAGGACATTTCTTTGAACATTTGGCTTTGGGTATTTTGGCATTTTTACACGCTTGCATGTTTCCACCCGTGTGATTTTTTTTCATATTAGTAAAAAAAACAAAAAAAACATGCAAAGAGCATTTTTGTTGTTCAAAATTTGATTTTTTTTATTCTCCTTTTCTTCGTCTTTCCACTTGTTTTTTCATACGTATCGCTTAGTCCGGGAATGCAGCGGGTTTAATCGAGCTCAGATAATTTCGCCACG
Organism: Salarias fasciatus; assembly: GCF_902148845.1. Classification (NCBI taxonomy): domain Eukaryota; kingdom Metazoa; phylum Chordata; class Actinopteri; order Blenniiformes; family Blenniidae; genus Salarias; species Salarias fasciatus. The sequence goes on along the minus strand of NC_043763.1, from coordinate 19,485,642 downwards.
CCTTGTAATAGTGTCCCTGAAGACAAAACCTGCTCTTGTTTTCACAAGGCTAGGAGAAAGACAAAAAAAAAAAAAAAAAATCAGGAACCTTTTAACCAAAAGCCCATCCTGAGCTGGAGCAGGAGCGAGATCGGAGCTATTTTAGCATCCTGCCTGCTGCCCTTGGGACCAGGCATTACACAGTCACCCCCCACCCCCCCACACACACACCACACACACACATAAACAAGTATCCTGCATCCACACACACGTCGGGGCCTTGCACACTTCCCCCTTAAAGCCTGGCAATTTGCCAGGCTGTCATCGGAAAGGTAAGTGTTGATTTCAGTGGCGACGATAGGCAAAGCAGAAAGGGAGGAAAACTTCAGAACAATGAAACGCTCCTTTGGAGTCCCCCCCCCCCCGTTCTTCTCTTTTTCTTCTTCGTTCCTTCTTTTCTCCCTCACCTCCTCCACCCCCTCCCTCCTCTGGAAAAGGAGAAAGGTGTCAGGTTTGTGACAAGTGAATTGTTTTTTCTGCCTCCCTCCCTCCCCGCCCTCGCTGTGAAGGCGTTGACGAAGGAAAGTTTGTGCCGTTCTTTGCAGATACTTTGACCTACTTAGGGTTAGCGCTGCACACCTTGCACAGCTCGTTCCGAACACGCAGCGTTTTTCCCAGCCTATTTGGAGGAAGATCCCGGCAGAGCTGAACTACAGAGTCAGATGTTTCTGCTGGAAGCTCTGCTTTACATTCATCTTCTTCAAATTATTTTAGTCTCATTTGATGTGCAATTAAATGACAGTAAGGCAGCTAAAAGTATGTAATTCCCCACGTTTCACTTCTTCCACATCTTTATTGAAGCATTATGCTGTTTACACTGGAATACAATAACCCCGAAACTCTCGAACACTTCAATATATTGCACTTTTTATACGAATCTCTCTAAAATTCAACTTCGAGATCTATTTTTCTTCTTTCAACTCACTTTTAAACGGCATATGCTAGTTACACCCTTCATGCATCAACGTTAAGGTAAAAAAAAGTACATTTAATGTGTCTTTGACATGATTGCATGTATGGAGGTTTGCCGGAATGCCAATCTCCATACTGCTTTAATGTTGTGCATAATTCTCAACAGATGGCTGCTTGGACTTCCTCCCTCGCAGATAACTGCACGCTTCATGACCAGTTAAAAGGTATCACAGGCAATTTTCTAGTAAACAAACAAAAGTTACATTAACATTCAACGTTCCTCATGGAAACCCTCTCAGGTGTGAAGGTCCAAAAAGTGTCTGGGTGGATTTCCTATGCAGGAGTACTTTAGTTTGACAGTGATTCATTTTTTTTCTACAAAACTGGTCAAATGAGCTTAAAGTTGCCCATTAGTTTGAACAAACTGGAAAAAAAAACATAAAATCATTAATGTAAAATCTTCAAGTCTATGTAAAGTGAAATTAAAGGGAGAAGTTTGAAATTTCACAGCTCACATTAAAAAAAAAAAAAACATTTTTCACGAGAAACTGTTGTTTTCATTAGAAGAAGACCTTTTGTTCTTGTGTTATTTTGTGATTTTGATTCAGTCTCTCACTTCAGGCTGATTGCTGTTCCTGCTCAATGTGTTTCACCTGTGCCTGAGTGTCTGATTGTCTTCACCTGGTCGCTGGAGAACATCTTGAATTTTACAGCATCTCAAAGTTAGTTCCTTGTTGTTTTTTTTTTTTGTTTTTTTTTGCTCCTTTGGATTTTTGGGTTGGTCCCAATAAACTGAGCTTCTGCTCCACCAGCAGCAGTGTCTGGCGTCCTGAATCCTCATGAACAAACCCTGACCACACGATTTCAGAACGTAACGTAACGTAAGCATAACGAAAAAGTTAAAATTATGAATCGATCTCCAGTGAAAAACCATAACTGTCAAACGATGTGGGCATTTTTATTTATTTTTTTTACTACCTACTTAAACGTCTCCCTCAATATTATTCTGGATCAAAATAGAAGTTAAAATCTTGATATTTGCACAATATACCATACACATTGCCAAAGAAACTGTGACACTTGGTTTTATTTCTCCATTTTTAAAATGTCTCAATTTTAAATGTGAACACAAAGTTGCTAAAATTGAAATTAATTGGCAAAAACTGCAAACATCCTATTGAAAAGGGCCCAATAACAGCTGGTGTAAAGAGAAAGAGCACCGTTATTTAGGATAAAATACAAATGCACGAACATCTGATATTTAAGCACTTGTTTTTGTCGTGAATCATATTGTTATTGCTGATAAATACAGTGACTTTTTCTTTGACATGATCCCATTGCACCAGTCAGCATCTTGACGGCGTGCGACGGCTGCACCGCCTGTGTTTGGAGCGAGGCCGCAGAGGTTAAAAGCTGGTAATACAGCAATGACGATGACTTTGATGAGAAATTTAATGCTCCAAACCGAAGAAATGAGCTTCAAACGCGCTTTATCTTTAGGACAAGTAATAGGCTTTAACAAACAAACAACGTTTTCTTCCTGTAGCGTTCAATAACCGGCATCTTACACCAACGACCATCTCCCTTTCAGGAAAACAGCGGCAGCGCCGCGACTGTGCAGATGCTTCTAATTGATGAGTACATTCAAATGAGAACTTGAAGTCATTTTAATTATTGTATTTGACTGCCTCGGGCTATTTTGACCCAGACTTGTCACAGCTCGTCTTTCTCTACTTTCTGTTATGCTCACGGAAGTGCAAGGTTGTCAAAACTCTCATTTCAGTGTTTTTCAATACAAACAGATAAGATGTGTAAAAAGCAGACACCTGAATGAAGAGCTGAATGAAGTGTAGGTGTCAACATGGGAAATGTGCCACTTTTTAAAGACTGAATAACACCGCAAACCTCTGCCATGTGCTTTTAACAGTTTCTCATCAAATAAGAACGCACTTTACGAACGAGGCAAGATGGCTCATATACTATCTTTAGTGTATTTCATATCACAGCCACACTGTCCTCAAATTGGCTCACACTTCAACTAATAGCATGCTAGCAGGTAGCACACAATCAGGGTCTATTGCCTGAATATTAACAGCAGATTTTAACCATAAATAGCTTTTATACCTAAGAAAATACATAACACAAAACAGCCATTGATAACTATTAATCCAACAGGTAAAATCTCCTTTTGTGATTCTGTAGGTCCTTTTCATGACTCTTTCAACAAAGACGTTTGACAAAAATTTAACCTTTTCTTTACGTAGCTGTTTTAAAAGGATGCATCGAGTTCATCAAAGTCAACAGCATGTCTGATTGTCTTCAGGTTCATGTTGACTTAAATGGCGTTCATGCAGTTCACACCTAAATGTATTTAAATATGTCAAAGAGTGTTATTGTTGAAAACCATGGTCAAAACAAAGACTTCAGAAAAGTAGATAAAAAAAAAAAAAATCATACTGTTTTTGTCAGGGGATTATTTTACTTTTTTTTTCTTTTTGCCGAAAATCACTCATCATGGAACATTATGCATGAAAACACGTCGTCACGCTCAGAGAACGGACCTACATGCAGACAACATGAGTTAAGATGAGTTTATGGTAAAGAAGTCCAAGTCCAGGGGCGAGGAAGCCCAAAACATTAACATCGGGGAGGATGAATTACCTAGAAAACACCGGGAAACCCAGACGAACCAGCACAGAACAACAGAGACAACACTGAACAGGCTTGTGTAAGGCGCAGAGACAAGACACGACGGCTAGGTGAGATAATTGAAAGATTGAAACTTGAGGTGAGGCAGATACAGACACGAGTGGCGGGGCCCATGGGGTCCTGACACATGCAGTTTTACATATTCTGTCCTGAAACTTTGATCTTTGATGATCCTGTAAGGTTTAGGCAGGAATTTTAGGGTGACTACGCTCAGGAAACTACCTGAGCAGAAACCGTTTGCACAGTCTGAATTCATTCAAAGGCTCATTCTGTGGATTCAACTGCATTTATTTGTTTGTCATATGATATTTATGCTTTTTCCATTGACTTAAGCAGATTTTTTTTCTATTCTAGTTTTTTTATTTTTTTTTTTTATTTTGCTTGTCCTTCAATTATATTTTGCATTAGTGAAGTCATTCTGTTTGTCAAAGTTGTTGCTTTTGTGGTTTTATTCCACAGTCTATAACCTTGCTTGAATTGCCCATGTAGATGTGAGTGTGTGCGCGCGCCTGTCTGTCCACCTATCTGTGTTTTCTCTGTGATGAACCTGTCCAGGTTGGACGCTGCCTTTGCCATAGTCACCTCAGAATGACTCCGGCACAGCAAAACCCTGAACTGGATCAACGATTTAGAAGACGAATGGATGGATCGATGGATTAACCCATGAAGTCACGTTACATCGTCAAGCAATCTTGAATTATAGTGAAACGTTCCACTTTTATTCAGCCTCATTTCAGTTTATAGGTGGTCAATTTTTGGACGGCAGTGAGAGGAGGGCTGATCGGATCAGGCCGGAGTGTCCCGGTCAGGACCTGCACACCAGCAGACAGAGGATTAGTGATTCAGTTCACTCATCTTTAAGGCGTGAATGGCAGAATCGACTCCGAGCCACTACCTGGAAAAAGAGTACATGCTGTGTGTGTGTGCGAAAAAAATACAAAAAAAGACTACTTCTGAAATCTTTGGATGGAGAAAGAGAGAGCGGTGAGAGGCTCAGAGGGACCGGTGGGGAAGAGCGTGTTGAGGCGATGGGGTGGGGGGGGGGGGGGATAGTGGGGGGCGGCTGCACTTAGAGATATTTAAAGGCGAAGGAGATGGGCTTTGTTAAAGATGCGATTCCCCTGGGTTCCCCTCCTTGAGTCGAAGGGATCTGATAGCGCGACGCTCCTGTTCGAGCAACACCTCCTTTTGCTTGGGGGGAAGATAGGGTGGCGTGTAATTATACTGCGAGGGCTTTCAGGGCCCTGACATACCTGTCACCTGGGAAGGAGAGGGAAGGGAAGACATCTGCATACCTTTTAGTTCTCACTTCAGAATATAGAAACTTGTCCTTTCTCGTTTGTTTCCGCCGATTGTGTTTTTCCTTTTTTTTTTTTTTCCTCCGTCTCTGTCTTCCTTCAACTCGCCTGAAGAAGCTTGTTTTAGAAGTTTTTGGGGGCTTGTTCTCGGTGCTCATTTGATGACTTTCAGGAGGGAAAGTGGAAGGAAAAAAAAAAACTGTGGAAGCGAGTGGGCGCTTTTGATTTTGATTTGAGAAATGGTTACTAATGAGAGGAGATAATCATTGTAATAGTTGAGGCTTTTGTCACCGACTCAAATGTCGTTTGAAGGGATTCATTTCATCATTTGTACAATAACAAATTGAACTTAATAAGTGACAGTGATAATCAGGGATGAAACGCGACAATGAGAACAATAAAAGACAGCCGGAATCTTTCAACGCCACCGTGGAACATTAGAAATAAGCGGGACAATGCTCTTTGAAGATGATTATCATCAGTGATTATAATTTTCCTTTTCCTCTGGCATTCACACATTTCCATCAGCTGAATCCTTCCAGTGGACAGTATGTACATATCAAGATGAGCTCCATGTACTGAAACACAGAGAGCTGGTAGGACCAATTTTTTTTTTTCCGAGGTATCTGAACGATCTCGGCACCCAAGCGAGAGATGACAATTGCACGCGAGAAGCCGCACTCGTGCATTAACATTTCGTTTACTTCAGCTTAGTGAGACTGATGTTTACCACGTGCAAGACAAGTGGGAGTAAACATGTTCCCCTTTCTAGGCGCTGTACACCGGCTGACTCCTCTGCTTTGTTGGAGAGAGTGAAAAAGGGGGTGGCTGGGAGAAGCGGATCCGCATTATTCTCTATTGTCGGCAGCAGCTGTGTACAGGTAGCTAACAGATGAGTGGACCCCAACGTGTTGCCTTTCATGTCTAACAGCAGGGAAGAAATGTTAAATTGTACCCGGCCCCCCTCTTTACACGTATATAAAAGTGTCCCGAACAAGATTCTTATCTTAATAGATGAAGTGGTACCAAAAAGAACTATAATTGTAATCAAATCGTGGCCTCATCGGTGTGACGCCGCCGAGTACCATTGAAGCTTAAAATTTGTGTTGTTGGGGGTTTGCAGAAAGGGACTCAGCGGGTGGCGTCTCGCAGTGTAATTATCCCTCACTTACAGGTATTTCTGTTGCCACAGTCATTATCTTCCCTTGTAAAGAGGAAATCAATTTGTACAGATGTATATGAGGAGCGGGAGATTGCCCAGAGGAGAAGAGAGAAGAGGAAAAAAGAGGGAAGAAGAAAGGCATTTTCATGAAAGAGGGAGAGTGAAAATTGAGGATAGATGACTTGTTATTGGTCTGTGTGTGGGACTTGTTTGTTTGTTCGCCTGATTGGCTGCAGTTAGGGCGGCGTCGCATTCGGGGGAACGGCACAATGGAAAACGTGTCTTTGAATTCAACTCATTATTAAGTTTTATTACTGTGTTCCAAACAAGAGCCCGGTATCACTTTTACTGACTCCATAAAATGCTCTTTGTGTAGTTGCATTGGAAGTACCTCCCCCCCACTCACTCACCCAAACATATCCATTGGTTTTTACGATAATAAATGCAGAAAAGGTAACGGAGACCAAAAATTCCAGCGCAATCCAATTAACTGTTCACAAATGATTTTCCTAATGGCCTTTACTCTCTTTCACATTGTGTAACCAAAAACCCGAGCAAACGGCAAAGTGACAGCCTGTGTCAGGGAAACAAAGTCTTTACAGCGAGGGGATCAACTGACGACGCCAGAAATACAGCTACTGGTAGTTCAGTCATCTAGTTGAATGGTTGACCACACCTTGACCACCCAGATGGATGTTAGCATACTGGTGGAGATTAGACCTCCTCGATGTCTGTCTCCCCGGTCAGGACCAATCATTTCTACATGTCTGTGTCGGCAGACCTGATGATCTGGATTCTGGACAGCCAGACTGTTTTGAGGTCTTAATGAAAGCGGTTATCTGGCCGTGCTCTTTAATCCATCTGATTTCTGGCCCCTGGGCACCGAGTATGGCAATCCGCTTTTTGATTAGAAGCTGGACAATGTGACTGACGGATGGCCGAGGCCCAGGCCGGCGAGTCATACAGTATGGCTACTAACTAAATTACTGCAATTAAGGTCAACCACTGTCCTACTGCTGGACGATCAGGAGAGATAACGTCATCCTCAAACACCGAGGCTGTGATTAGCACTGGAGACATGACACCATTACTGTTCAGTCTCTCCTGATCGGTCAGAGCTAAATGCTAATTAAGCGGCGTCATTTTCCTACAGTATTTTGTGGATGTCAAATTGGTGGTGGGTGAAGGGGGGAGTATGTCCTGTCATAGGAGATACACCACTGTCCTTCTGTGGTGGCCAGCCCAATTAATCCCATTACAGTAAGGCCTGTCTGGTAAAACGGAGGAGGTGGGGGAGGCGGGGGGGGTGAGGGGGTGGGGGGGGAAGGCTGGAAGGTAGAGACACTCACAATCAATGTCTGAGATAAAGAAATGCTTTTACACGCCATATAATGATCATCGTCATGTTGTGTCCAGCTGCCAGCACGTGAAGACCGGACACCCACATCCCTCATCCCTCCTCGCCGCCTGGCTGCTCTTCCCCGCAGAGGACACATCTTCTCAAATGTCCAGCGGCGGCCTGACACCTCACATAACACTCTGGGGGCTAAAAAAGGAGGCCAAGGCGTGGACGGAGAGTCATATGACATCCGTCCAGCTGCTTTGTGGTCTCATCCCATTACATCTGGGATAATGAGGCCAAGCTTGTGCCTGATGCTGCATTTAGCCCCAAAGGCCGACTCCAAGGGTATCCGGGCTGCTCGGACACTTGGAAGGTCTGCTTCGATCCGAGGAGGCGGCCTGAACAAGATGCTCAGTCAGCACATTGGATGATTCACGACGAATCGCGGTCAGAGACCAGTGACTACAAAAAACCAATCTGAGAAGAAAATACAGTCATCCCTGAGACGTAAACAAGCTTTAAATGACAAAACGTGTGAAAGCAACAAAACAAGCTACTAAAAAACAATTAGCTATCCTTTTTGTCCTTCAATATCATTTTTTTAAGTGACTTATTCTTCATATGGTGCGAGACGTCCCCACCATGCCCAAAGCCACTGTGTACACTTTATGGCAAGATGCTCAATGGCATCTCTACGTTAAGAGCTTAGTGAGGACTTGATAACACCATGCTCGCTGATGGAAAGGCACGCAGAGAAGGAAACAGGAGAAAATAAAGGGGTCCACAAAGTTAAACTTTTTCCCTGCCTCTCACCTGACCTAATTACTGCACCTCAGTGGCTGCTAGCGCAACATTTTACCTTTGGAGTCCGACGTGCTTTCAAATTCCTGAGTTATTCTCAATGCAGCGTTTTTTTGAAATATTCCTCTTTGTTTTGCTGCCTCGGTTGTAGCCCTCCGGGGACGCTGCTTGTTGTAGCAGTCAGGAGGGGGTCGTTCTTCCTTCGCTTTGGTTTAGTAAAGAGAATAAAAATAACTCCTGCCAGGCTTTCATTCACTACGGCAATGGAGACATGATTTAACTGAGCAGTACAAGACCGCGAGTCCTGGGAAAGTCTGCTGTGTGCAGGATAAACAAGATCAGCTTTTGACCCAAGCAGGAGACGGAGCAGTGATGTAACAGTTTGATGGGGGAAATAACACGAGCTCCAATTCAGGCTTATGAATATTGTGCAAGTGATAAATCAAAGGAAAAGCCTGATGTAAGCGCAGCGATTTGACCAAAAGTTTAAGGACGATGTACACATGCTGATGTCCCCATTGCTCGGAGCAAGTCATAAACTTGTTGTTTATTCCAAGGCAGCAATGCTGCAAAAGTGAACTATAAATCCATAAGTCAATCATCTTTCCAGAGCTATTCTTCCTCAGTCTATTCACGCTGTGCTGATGTAGATTATGGTTTCTCTCAGTTTATAATGTCATCTAACTTGAAAGCAGTTTCTTTCATTAACAGACAGTTGATAATATCAATACATACAGTCCCACAAAAACACACAGAGTATTATTTATTTTGATTACTTATGAATTTATCAGACTAAAATTCCATTATGACCATTAAATGAAAAAACTGGAAATGTGGAAGTACTTTTATTTGTTAACCCCAACTACTTAAGGCTTTATGATTTTAAAATTCACCAGGAGAAAACATTTATGACCATCTCAAAATCTGTCTAATCATTGTACAAACTGGTAAAACTGTTACTATTTGAAATGCGAGCTTTTGATTTCAAGCTGATGTCGAACTAAATTAAGCATGTCCTTATTTAAAGAAACTATTTTTTTCCAAATCAGCTAAAAAAAAAAACTGATTCCGACTCTGTTTAACCTTAAATTATTCTCTAAAATAATGCTAAACTCTTTGACAAAATATTTAGCAATTCAGTGTTCAATCAATAACAATCACTAAATAAAGGGCAAACACACCCAAGCTAAATAAAGTGTATTAAAGCTGTGGTAATGTCTGACAGTTTGGTTTACAACCTGGACAGATAACCACAGAGACAGACGACTGACTCGGTATTTCCTCTTCTCACTGTGAGGCGACTACCACTAACCACTGTGCCACCATGCGACCTGAGTTTTTTCACATAACGATGCTGTATATTGTGAATTTAGTGTCAGGATAAACAGGACTTACAATATATTGTAATACTAAAAGCAAGGGAATACATTTCAATTGGGTTCATAAAGAAAAAACATTTTTTCTGTAACCACACTAAAGATTTCATTTGTTTTTTTTACATGTTTCCTTTTATAACATCCACATTTAGCACCAAGCATCAGTCGGTATCATCTCCTGTGCAAGTCAGAAGAAAAACAGTACTCTTCAATTGGTAATAGTATTGTTACCAATCCTTCATGCATTGCAAAAGATGTCAGCAATGCACAGTCACGCTTGGTCCAAGTCAGGAAAATGCCTCTGAGGGGAGGTAGTGGTCTGGTTTTGATGCACTCTGACACCCTCACCACCTCCTGCAGGTCCTTCCTGTTCTAACGCCGGTCTCCTGAGACTTTTCTCATTCGTTATTGTTCAGCTGTCTCATTAAAAGTCGCCATACATTGTTTTTGAGTTAACATTCCAGATTGCTATGATGCTTGTTTCCTCAAGCATCTTTTTTTTCTGACTACTGGGAAAAGCATTACAAATAACACCAGGAAAGAAAGAAAAAAAAAGAATTGGTTAGTCTTACTGTTAGTGAACATCGAGCACAAAGTACATCAAATGATTCTGTGATGAAATGATCCCTTTAGTGTCAAACACGGCGCGGGAATTAACATCTATTCAAGCCAAGCTGTCTGTTTTAGACACTCAACAGCTGTTCGCCGTCACTGCCGCCTTGGAGCCGAGGTCCTGCGACACGACCACCAGAGGGGGACTCACGTCACCTGCGAGCTCTCTTTGCATGAATTAGCGACGCCGACGCCCATGCGGGGTCGAGTCTGCCGTCACACGGCGCCCTCCGCCCTTCGCTCCAGGTCCGAAGGGGCTCCCCGTGCCCTTCCGCAGGAACATCATTGCTCACACATGTAGACATAATGGCACCTTCTGACACACACAAAGGCACAATCACAATTATGAGGAGTGCTACCTAGAGGCCTGGAGGATGGGGGGGTTTGCCAACAGAGACCCCCAAATCTGAGATAATCTGTGTCATTCATATTGCGGCGACTGACACAAATGATCTGATAATTTACATTTGAAGTAAATTAACATCTGTTGTTTGAATGGGCCTAATGTCTAGTCGTTTATCAATTTCACAGGATTACGTTGTTGACCAGAGGTGTGTGTGTGTGTGTGTGTGTGTGTAGAGGAGAGAAAGGTGCCGGTTACATGTCCCATTTTATTAGAAACACGTTGTGTTGTGGTTCAAATCGAGGCGATATTCACTCCGAACAGCCACAACCTTGGAGCCACTGATTTTCTCAGGAGATGAGGACAGAACATATTTCTGTCAATAGGTTTCATAAACCCGACACCTTCTCCTCCAGCCCTGAAATCCACTTCACTTCAGTTCCACTGGAGCACTCTTAAACGCTGCATTTCACCGCAGTGGCCACGGTCTTGAGAGTGGGCCGCATTCAACATTTGTTTACAGGAAGTATAGGGTTGTTCTCTGGAAGGAAAAAAAAAAAAAAAGAAAAAGAAAAGGGTCTTCTCTAAACACAGAGGCTGCAATAAAATGCAGATGAGCTCTCCTTTTCACTTACAACTGGATACAAGCAATTTTCTGAGAAGTGAAAATGTACTTATTATCAGACTGGAAAGTGATCCAGGGGAATGTATGATTTCCTGGAATGAGAAGCTCTTTCTGTTGTTGTTTTGTTTTTGATGTTTTTGGTAAATCACTGTAGGTCTGTCTTCATGCAGCTGAAAGAGCGAAGAAAGAGAGGAGCGGAAAAAAAGGGGGGAGGAAGAAGCCGGGAAGAAATAAAAGAAATCCAGAAGGTGGTGTGAGCGCGGCTGTTCATTCACACACAAAATGCATGCAGACAAAAAAAAAAAAAAAAAAAAAACACACCCCAAAAATATTCAGGAGAAAATCTGCTCGATTCAATCAAGCTTAATTCTATTTTGATAATGGTGGGTGCTGGGCGTCTGGGCCCGGCTCTGTGGGGAAGCTGTGACTTGCGTACGAGACTGACAATGAAGTCGGGGAACAACAGCTGCTGGATGGCGGGCGAGCTCGTGTACCTCGACGCTCAAGTCTTGTCAGTCACATTTCCCCTAATTAACGAACATCTGCTTTCCATTTTCAGTTACACTGCATCGCCAGCTTGTCTCGTATGAATCGCCGACTTCTGACCTCCCCTGAGGTAGGCTCTCGCTGTCAGAAGTACCCGGCCAATGCCATCCGCGGTTTCGTTTCTCTCCTCTCCTTTTTTTTTTTTTTGTACTATTGAGACCTTCAGTCCCACCGCAGGGAAGGCGAGGAGGAGAAGGCAGAGGCAAGTGGGTGGGCCATGAACACCACAGAGACTTCTCCTCCAGTCATCCTCCGAGACGCGCGACGCAGGAAGTTCGTTGTGTTGCGACGCCATTGGTCGGAGAGTCCTCTGGTGGAACCAGCCTACCTGCATCCGCCGAGGACCTGGAGTCCCCCACTCCCGTCTCCAGGGCGCTAACCTATTCCCAAAGTATCCTGCTGAACAGGTGTGTGTGTGTGTGTGTGTGTGTGTGAGAGAGAGAGAGAGAGGAGAACAAGGCTGGACTTGTACTTTTTTTTTTTTCTTCATTTTTCTTTCCTGAAAACAAAAACCTGGAAGAAAAAAAAAGTAGCAGCTGTTGTCTCTATGCTAGCTAAGATGAAAACAGTCTTCAGCTCATTGTGTTTGGGTTTTCATGTGGTTTATTTGGATCACTCCCCGTAAGCGAGAGAAGGAAAATGTCTACTTCCTGGACCCTGAATTCACACCGTCGGTGTAAGACTCTTCAGAATCCAGTGACGTTTTCAGGTTGAAGACATTTACACAATCCTCCATCATCCTCAATGAAAGACGTTGCCTGGAGACCCGCAGCCAATAGAAGCTGTCGATTAGTGTGTAGTAGTGATAGGTTTATCACAAAAATGCACCCCAATGAAAAATATTACATTCCTCAGTCACATGAGTAAAAAAGATCAGACATTCAGAGGTCAGAGGTCAAAGGAGATTGGTCAAGAAAATTGGTTTACAGCCATTCCAAAACAAACAAACAAAAAAAAGATAGAAATGAAAGTACAAAGAAACCCATGGTCACACAGTGATGTAGTGGTACAAAAGGGAAAAATTCTCCCATTCCAGTTCATGCTTGGGGGCCTTCCAGTGTTTATCCGCGGACAGACTGACGGCTGGAGTTGCTGCCTACAGCACAAGACCCTTATGATTGATGTTCCCTAACATCTTGCTCTCATCTCAATGCATCCAACCAAAATATTGCATATTCTGCCTTTAAACGGGGCTTTTGTGCGAGCTTCCCACATTAAAAAAAAAGACAAACAGCCACTGGCTCTGAAGTAATTATGTACAATTAATTTAAAACTGCAATTAAGTTCCAATTTAAATCTTTTACTGTTTGCTTCTCTGCTACTTAATCCTTTTGTTTCATGAAAGGATTATATGGCCTGGGCCTCAGTTACCCACTATTCCAGTCAATTTGTTTCCTCCAGTTCAGAGCAGTTTGAAACGAAGAAAAGAAAGTTTTTAAAGTTTCTCAAAGGGACACAGAAGTCAGATTGCAGAGTAAAATGCAACACGTATCACAAATTTTACACATAAATTATCACAGTAGCTAAAGAAGTTATTGACATACATTATTGTCAGGCAGCTATTAGAGGTGAGATAAAGTCAGAAGGCACCGACTGTTGACATTAAGGGACTTTCTGTTGCTGTCAGATGTCTTCATTTCATCAGTTTGCATATACCCCTGTAAATGATTTGTACTGCAACACTGTAAACCACGAGAATATAAATACATCTAATAATCATTGTGATCGCACCTAAATTCACGTCTGTTAAACACCTTTGTGTCTACGTCTCCAAATATGATAATTGCTGATAAAAAAAAAAAAAAAAAAAAAAAAAACATGTAGCATGTAACACTGAATGCACAAAATGTACTTTGCCATTAATTGGTTCCAGTAAGTTTATTTATAGAAGTGTGTATGTTTTCTTTATTTATTGCTGTTTTCTAACATAGGTCAATTTAACTCTACATATAGAGGGTCAGCGCTGCCAGAATGGCATTATCATATATCTCAGCTATTAGTGATCAACTTCAAATCTGGTCTTGAGCATTCGTGGTCATTATCTTACAGGTAAATTGAAATTATGTTTCCTTGTTGTCATTTACTTGTTAATTCTGTTTGAACCTTCTGTCGCTTGATTACATGTGTTGATTACTTGGTGAATACATATGAACTGACAGCAGTGAAACTAAATGTTTGGGCTCAGTTTCCTTCCTGCACAGTTCTGTTTGTTCTTTTGATTGTGATAAATGAATAAACAGAGCTCGAACTGGAGTCAGGGTTATGCTTAAGACTTTCAGTGTACCTGGCCACAAGCAACCCATTCTGTGGGAATAAGTACCATATAGTAGGATTGAGGTGAATTTTATTTTTATAGCTGCTACCCAACAACGCTGATAATTAGAAAGACAACAGTCAAGTCTGATTATTCAGAATAAAGAGAGAAGATTTTCAGTGCACGTAAAGGAGTTGACTTGAATAATGCAAACAGGCAGCAGGGACGTAAATCACCCGTTTTCAGAAGGAAGTGACCCGCGTCTATAAATATGTCAAAATAAAAATAGATCTAAAATCTGATCTTCAGTAAAGTCTGTTTGGAAACACAGGACCTACTTTTAACCCCGAAAATATGATTTTCTAATGTGGGTTGGTGTCAATAACAATGTCAGTGGCTCTGAACGGTGATCATGAAGTGACTAACGCTCGGCTGGCCTTCCTGTTCGCCTGCTCCCCCGAACACGGCGCCGCTGGCGCCCCGGGGGCGCCCGTCATTAGAACTGCCGATACTCGTCAGATAATGAGTAACAGTTTGAGTTGTCACTATCAATGTGAGGCTGACGGGAAACATGCAGACCTCAGAGCAAGACGCCTCGTACCCTCCCTGCACATTAGCGGCTAACAGACAGTCCATTAAAGCGCCGAGTGCTCGACATCCCACATGACAACAAGCGAAAAAACACAATCTTTCATCTGCCTCGTAATCACGCATTTCAGACTTTTACTCACTCTGAAATATTCAGCGCTGGTCCCTTACCTCCCGGTTCGGTTTGGAAGGGAGTGAAGTCTCTGTGGTTTTGCAAACAAAAGGGTAAATGATTACATTTAAAAATAATTAACAGATGGGCACAGGCTGGGTGGAGGGGAAAAAAAATATGATTTTCTACAAATGATTGCATTCTCTTTCCCCTTTGGTGTGAAAAGTGGATTCAAGAACACTTTTAAATAATTTGTTCAATTTGTTCCACAGCCAAAGAAATGCGGCTTGCTCGAAATTCAGATTCATTAAAACTTAATTAATATGCATCATTATGTAAATGAGGTTGCAGTTAATGAGTTCTTAAAAGAAGCCTTCCTTAATTAGTTCACTTTTAATGGCATCATCATTTATCTTTTTTCTTTGAAGCAGAATGATGGCACGGAAGTAGCCGCTCCCAAAAGTACACCAATTTTTTGCATTTTTAAATTATTCTTATTTTGTTAATATTATATGATTAAGAGTACATACTGACTGCCAAGTGAACGAGAGGGAAACTTGAAGTAAAATAGCCACTCGGTGCGGAGGAAGACGAATACGTCGCCCCGGCTTACCTGGCCGTTCCAACGGAGCCGCGCGTTCCCATCAACCTCAGCTCGGCTTTTATTTATTAATCCGCCGCTTTTCGTTTGACATTATGCAACATCTGGGCCGGTGCAGTGTTTCTGACACTGGCATATGGGAAAAAAGCTCCTCTTCTTCCTCGCCACGGTGTGAATGTAACATCTCCTTCCCAGCCGTGAAGGTGAGGGCCGCGGTACTGAGGCCCCCGCTCTATTTCATGTTGTCAGGAGCTTACCTCCACTCCTAATTGATAACCACTGGCATTTGATCTGAAGGCGTTCAAACACCCAGTCTATCTTTGCGCCTCCAATAAGACGAACCATCTGTTGTTGCCCAGCCTGCCGTTCATTAAATCTAATTTTCTTCAGCAGAAATCAGGTTTTAATTGTACATCTCACGAGTGGGGTTACCGTGAGCCGAGAGTAATGGCTTTCTTAGCGAGATGGGAGGGCTGCACACTGTAAGGAAGCTATAGGAGAGATGGATGGACGATTGATGTAGATTGCAGAAATCGGTTTCGCTCGCCGAGGTAGTTTTCCACCGGGGAATGTAGCGGTGGATTGCTCCGTGACAATATACGCTAGCATTATTGTTAGCAATGAAGAGTCTTATTGGCAGGTGACAAAGAAAATTCATGACTTTGAAATGTTAGGAGCAGATTTGCATCAGCATTGCAGCACTTTAAGCGAGTCCTCATTCATGTGAAGATCGACTTTCTGCATCACATTTACAATGTGACATCAGTGCCGAACAGAAGAGTGATACATGTAGCCACCAACGAGGACGCGTCTCTGCAAATGCTGTAATTTTGGGCCAAGAAAAATGCACTTGTGAAAGAACGAACAAATTCTGCAATATTTCCACGGGATTGTGTTGGTGATAGTCAAGACAGTTTTGACAGTTTTGCAGAGAAACTTGAAACTGAAACATGATAATCGCTTCATTTTTAACAAAGAATGAGGCAATATTAGTTTCTAGCCTTTGTTCTTTGTTTTGAATCAATTATTTTTTGTGTGTAAATGGGTGAATTTGACTTACAGTGTTAAGATCACTGACAGTCAATTGGCCGTAAATGTATGATGTGTAGGATAGGTGGTTGGTATTGATAAGTAGTACAGGTGCAAGTAATTCAATTTTCCTGTTTGACATTTCAGACGTGCCAACTGATCATAACTTAAAATGAACAAAATAAATCTTTGAGAAGTCAGCTTTTTAATACAGGAACTCGGAGCCACTGAAATGCGCCTGGTAAACGACCGTCATCAGTCTAAACACAACATGTCACACTACTGGATCCTGGCCAAGGCTTGTAGTCAAGGTTCCTTCAGATAAACCACTTACCTCAGATATGGCTGACACACATACGCCAAAAGATATACCAGCTCAGAATTTCACAGATTATGTTTAATCCGATTGTTCAGAATCTAACAGTCTAATAAAATTCAGACTACTAGGAAGAACAGACAGTGTGAACTGGGAAGACCCATCAAATGGAGCTTTCCTAAGGCCCAAAGGGAGAGTTTCTATACAGCGGCTGTGGAAGGTTCAGATGACCACAACACCGTTCATAGCTTTCTGCTGTGAAATATAAAAAAGCAAGTTCGATGTTGAGATGGGTTTACTTTACAACATATCAAAACGAGCGAGAACGTGGAAAAAGAAAATACACCAACACCAGCTGAGGATGAAAACCGCGGCCAGACTGAGTCTTAGTCCTTGGACGTGTCTGCCCAGGCTTACTGAGGAAATCTCATTTGGAGGGAGACTTACAGATATCAACACAGATCTCCGTCACTCTCCCAGCCACTTCCGTGACAGAAACCAGTGAACTTCTCACTCGGATTTTAATTCAGGAGACGCAGATGTGCAACATCAAGAATGGACCATTCAGACGTTGCAGGCTCACTGGCTGAAGAGAGAAACTGGAAAACTAAAAGTAAACACATGCGGCAGACCATTTTAAATCTCAAATATTTTAAAAGTACCGACTAACACTAAAGAAAGGTCGAGACGTTTTAGGTTCAAGAACAACAAACAGCTATCCAACGTATCAAATGTGAGGCTGGAAAGAAAGAAAAACTCCTGAAGCCTGTTCCCACTGTATATGTTATAATTCCACTTTTTCAAAGTTCAGTAGGACTGCCAGAGAATCAGTACTCACTTAGGCCGCGAGCAGCACACCTGCCAAAAGGTGGAGAGGATGAACGGCTGTCAAGACGACTGAAAGACACGGGAGGCGGTTCCTCCTTTGCCCACGGGTTATTTTAGACACAGCGGAATGGAGTGTTACGTACAGAGAGGTGGTGGATCTGTGCAGATGACACTGAGGCCTTCCTCTACGTGATTCTGCCACCCACGACATTCTTCAATCTGCCAGCACCTTGAAAGAGCTCCAACAAACGCAAATAGGACTCACTTTTTTTTCCTACTCATTTCATTTTACTGGCCAATTTCGCCAATTTCACCAATGTCACTGTTCCCCTCAATGTTCTGTACAGTAGTCTTACAAAAATCCCAAACCGGGTTTTTCTCGTTTGCTTGTTCGCTTGATACAACCTATTCACAATGTCAGCTCTCCATAAAATATATGTGGAATTTAAAGAAAATCGTAATGCACTTCTACAACAAAACATGTTTCGTTTTTGGAAAAATTGAATTAAGATTCTATATTCTTAATAACAGTAAGATGCAACTGACAAAACACCCCCATCCAGGAAAATCATAACTTGATATATAAAATTAGATATGTAAATTGAGTTAAATATTACATCAAATGTCTGTCCCATTAATCTATTTCAGATGTGAATACATTTTAACAAACATACATCCACAGAAAAAGTTTTCCTTATGAAATTTTCTTATCGTTATTGGAAAAGATCAATTCATGCTTTGCCTATACTGTAACGTGGGACTGTTGAGAATAATACGACTGTGTTACCCAAACACCTCACTGTTCATTGCTGTGATTCTCCATGTCGGCGCTTTGCATTGCACTCTGGTTTTCTGATTCTTTACATGATCTGGATATTTTGGGTCCACAACACTTCGGACTGCCATCTTTGAGGGCATCTTCCCAGAAGCAACGACAGCATTCATTATCACTCTGAAAGCTGAAATTTAGGCCCGTCACCCCAGAGTAGCAGTTTGTCTCTGTTAATAGTATCTGGCATCCCATCATCCTCCTCAGAAGACTTGTTTGCCCGGCTAACTGACCTTGTTTGTGCCAAGCCCGGCGATGAGCTGCCTTCAGGACTGTGCTCTGGCTAAAAAGTCAATGTTTCCCATGTTTACCAATGTGTGTCTTGTTTTTCCCATTTTCAAAACTCCTCGGGGATCACAGCAGAGATTTGTCCATATCAATACTCGAGGAAAACAACAGGAGTTAAAGAAAAAAATTAACTGAATTTCTAGTTTATTTCATCCGGGTCACTGAGGTCATGAAAACACAACGAAGGAAGAATATCATGAGTTATTTGAGAGTTTACAATACTGTCACCTGGAAAATAGAATCTACCTGAAACATTAAGCTTTGAAAATAGTTAACTATTCAGACAAACATCCTGAAAAAGTGATAAAAGATTCTCATTGCGTTTTGGTCAACAACCAAAAGTGCCAAGTCCTGGCCTGGCATGCTAGCTACATTATTTTCAGTTCCTGCCTTTTCCATGAAAATTGACAGAATTTTCAAAATATTGATTTGGAAAAGCAAAACTTTTCTGACGCAGAAATGCAAAAAATGTGCATTTTTCCTTGAAACACTGAACCTGAGGCCAGCGTGTGAACCACTGCTACCCTGTGAAATCTCTAATATGAACATCATGCCCTGAAAAAAGCTTTGTCAAACCTGCAGCAACGACGATTTTGAGAATCTCAATTTCATCTTTGACCTCACAGCGAGGAGCTGAGATTTGTTCAAAAGTTTCCTTTATAATAATAAAGCCAAACATCAAATGAAGAAAAGAGCAAACAGCTGCATTTCCCTCACATTTTGTGCAAACGTTTGTGGCAGTGGATGCCTGCGTTTGTCGAGTTGTAATTTAATTATGTTTCTAAATCTTGTCTAAGTGGACTCAACAACAGAAAAAAGAGAAAAAAAAAGCAAAGTGACATTATCAAGTGACCTGTTTTATATGCATTTCCCGTAATGAAACGCGATGTGGAGGGAAACAAGCCCTACAGCAGGCAGGCCGCGGCACAGACGATCAACACAGTCAATGTGACATGAGCGCGGTACCCGGTGCCTCCGCTCCGTCACATGTACAGTCGCATCCAGATTAGCATGGATGTCCGTTTAGCGCCTGACACTTGATCCCTCCCGCTCTCCGAGTGTCTCTGTTAGTTGGACAGAAGTAAACAGAGGTGACATGCTGCCCTGGAGACTGGGACAGAGATAAATGCAGAGACAGAGGAGGAAGTGAATCTGTCCCAGGCTGGATGGCTACACCCCCACCCCACCCTAACCCCGCAGCTAAACAGACAGGTCTGAAACAAGGCGAGGCAGCTGCAGGGGAAAGGGAGGTGTGTGTGTGTGTGTGTGTGTGTGTGTGTGTGTGTGTGTGTGTGTGGTCAATGTTTTTTGACAGCTCGAACAGCTGTGACGTCCACAGTTGGGCCGAGCCGTTTAGCGATGCCCTCCCGCATTAGCGGCAGGACGAGGAAAGTGAGATGATGGACTGTAACGTGTTTTTTTTTTTTTTTTCTTGCTCTTTTCTGTCCCTTACCAGGCAACACAGTGGCGCGTGTGTGTGTTTGTGTGTGTGTGTATGTGTGTGTGTGCGTTTCTCATCCTTACTGGCTGGGACATGAACCTGATGGCACACTGACCCACAGGACTCTTCTCACCGTGGCCACAAATATTAAAGTTCGCACGAGTTAAGCGAGTAGAACGTGTGGCTTCGGTAACTCTGCATGAAATGAATGGAAGTCAATACATCATCCTGTGTGTTTGTGCTTTCCTTCTTCTACACGTCATCCTGCTTTTACACACCAGGACACAAATTAAGCAAATCACCTGTTATTTGGTGGAGAGATGATATTAAGTGAGATTAAGGCCAGGGTTAGGTTCCAGCTAGTGTTTAGATGTTCAATAAGTTGCAGCTATGACTGGATTTGAAGTGAATCTGAGTGTAGTATCAGTTCCACAGTGTTCCACAGGAGCAGTTGAAAACTAACCGATGGGGCTTCACGTTACTGTGAAGTCTCCATTAGTGGAATCCTTCTTTTCTTCTTTTGTTAAAGGGTTGTTTCGGTGAAAACTAAGTTTAGAGTTGGGGTATAAACGCTTGGCAAGTAGCAGTTACGGCTTAGTAAGTCTGGAGGAAATAAATAGGAGTCATTACAGTGTACCAAGAAGTTTGTGTGTGTGTGCGCGTTTTTGTGGTACGCCGTTTCATTTACACTTAGTTGCACTAACTGATCATTTGAAATTAGCCGTAAACCGGTGCCCCTGTTTAAAGTGAAAGGTATTGCCACAGTTTTAGCCCCTTTCAGCCCATCGTTTTGGCTTTATGGCCCATCTCTTTACGGTTTCGGTTCGTTCTCACAGCCCTCATCAGCTCGCTTTCCCGCCGCAGCAGCAGGCGGCTGCTGTAAAAGCCTCGGCGTGCGATCTGCTCAGCAGCCAGCGGCAGACGGACACAGTGAGAAATGAGCTGGTGAAGTGGGGCTGCCCACTGCTGCCACACGCCACCATCCCGACTGCTTTAATGTCTCCTCTTACAGCTGTGGCAAAAAACTTCTGCCGTGTGTTTCAATCAGGATAGAGCAGGCTTCAACTTATTCAGTTTTAGGCCCTGTTTTCACCACAAGGTTTCAAGTGAAAACGCATCGTCTTTGTGTTTTCATTTCAGAGAAGTTTTGCTTTTTTTACACTGCAACATTTTGAGAAAGACGTCACAAGATGACACAAGTTCAAGCTGTTGGTTGCATTTGTAATAAATCCCCTCCGCACACGTTTGCCCAGAAAACCGTACGCTATACACGTTATCAATACCGAGTAAATGGACAGACTTTTGGACAGGATTGCAACGACCGGTAAGTTTCAGGAGAACGTAGACTGGGAGTCTTGATGCTCTGGAGGCCGCCATCGTCGTCGTTTCACTGCACCTGGTGCATATGAATAGTTCAAGAAGTTCCGCTTTGAGAGCCATTTTCACAAATTTGCCATTGTCATGTAAACCGACACCCCGAACACAACAAAAGTTTCCCATTTTCACTTGGAAACGTCACTCAAACAGGGCCTCAAAAGAACTTCCTGTTCCTCTGGAGCACGGCTCCAGGAAGGTTCAATGAACGGACTCCTTCCTGTGACCTCTGACAGCCTTCGCCCCCTTTGATAACTTCAAGCATCCACATTCCCGTTCCTTCCACGTCTGCATCTAAAAGCAGCGCGCTAAGCAGTTGGCTGGGGCTGTATTTAGAGCATCCGAGCGGACCGGGGGCCCCCCCACCACCTCCTCCTCCACCTCCTCTCCCCCCTTTGTTCTGAGCTTGATGAGGAGGAAACCCTGCTAGGCTGCGACGAGTTCTCATCATCACCCTACATCTCTGCCAAGCTGCTCAGCCTCGCGCGCAGCCCGGGTGGAGGCGGGCCCGCTGATTGACAGGATAAGAAGATGCCTCGGCGGAGAGGGAGAGATCTCTATCCTCCGCTAAACTGTGCCTCCGTCACTGCTGGGAGAGGACTTCGGGGAGGAGTGAGGAGCCGGCGCTCGGCTTCCCGCATCGGACGTCATTAAGGAAAAGGGTCAGAGACGCGCCGAGACTCGCTTTTGCGCCAGTGGATCCACGAACGCACCCGGCAGACATCTCAGACATGGTTTTCATGTTTTGACTGAAAAATATGTGAGTCCCAGTTTTTGGGACGGAGGTTTTTTTCTATCAGTCAGTGGAGAGAAGTGATGAAGGTTTGTGGGTATTGTTTTCAAAATGTCATGTCGTGATTGACTGCTGCCAATAAAAAAAAAAAAAAAAGGTACATTTGTAATAAATGATATTTTATGACCTCAATAATTAACTTCCATACCTGGAATTTCAATTAAGTACCGATTCAATAAACGGCACTCACTTTTTAACAAAGAGAAGAAAATATAAGTATTTTTGAAAAATGTATCTAAATCATGAAACACATTCGAGGCCATCTGCAGTCATGGTGCTGTCAGAAATGGAACATTGTAGTTTTCTCTTCTACAATTTGTCACGAAAAAATGAGCAGGTTTTCCCGTCAGGGTGTTTTAAGTTGTCGATCCTCTGAATGTCACATGTCTCAGTAAAACACTGAAAATCAGAATCTTTGGACAAACTGGTGGAAATGACGAATTTCCAGAGCAGACTGATGGAAGGATGACACTGCGGCGACGAGGCAGCTCCAAACTGAATGAGGATAATAATGTAGTTTATGGACTTTTTTTTTTTTTTTTTTGCACCAATTGCTTCCTTTTTTACTTCCTGTTCAGTTTCACAGGAAACTCCATTTATATGACGATTATTGCTGCAAACGGAGGCGGGAGATACAATATGAAATACGTCACATAATGTTATGTTTGTCTTTAACCTGAAAAAAATCCTGAGGGTTTTTTGACTCCTGCCAGTAGGACAGAAGAAGAAAAAGAAGAAGAAGAAAAAAAACAATAGTAAAGAAGAGTTGTGAAAGAAAAAATGGTAAAGTTTGCAACCAAAATATTTCTTTCTTCAGACTATAATTGCACTAAACAACTCATGACGCATAATTGCGTTTTGAGTATTTTTTTTAACACCTTGACGATTGCATTAAGTTTTACTCTATTCCAACTACAGCTACATAACATTAAACATTTTTTTTTTTAAATAACAGAGTTCTTACTGGAATATGAAACAGCAAAGAGTGCTCATTTATGCATGTATCTATTCATTGACTGAATGATTTATTTTCTTTAGATACATGCATTGCTTCGTTCTATTAATTTATTTCTTCAGTGTGTAAATTACATTTTGTGTATTTCTTGTAAAAAATGAATTAAAAAGAACATGTACCACTATACAAGGTCAAATCCTCAGATTTAAATCATTCAAAATAGAAAAACATCGTCAAATGTAAACTCATCTCTACACTGACCAGAGGGTTTTTTTTTTTTTTGCAAATTTTTTATTTTAAAATATCAATCACCAATATCGTCCAGCATTAAAAAGTTTAAACAGCAGAAGATGCTATGTGTCAAAAAAAAAAAAAAAAAAAGTTGTGAAACTAAACCATGCATGCAACTACATCCACAGTCGGTGTCAAACCGATGTTTTTTTTCACCCCCTCCTCCTCTCTTACAATGTTCTGCATCAACAAAGCAATTTGTTTCCCCGCAGTGTGCTAATTTCTAGATTTCACAGTGCCAGGTGTTACGGCTGCCAGTCATTACATGAAAATCAGCAAAAAAACTTAACCACGGTGCTTATCCTCGCCGCGCACACACACACACGCACACACACACACAAAAAAATGTGCCCGGCTGAATTCTCTCTGATTTCAGGGGCGAGGAGGAAGGAGGTGGGAAAGGAGGTTAAGTTCCTAAGTGCATGTTCTCTTATTTGTGTTATACTTTGGTGAAGAAGAAAAAAAAAAACCAGGCTGTCTGACAGACAGCTCCCCTGATTCCACGCTCTCTGATGAATTCATTTGTGTGTGTGAGTGTGTGTGTGAGTGCCTCAGACAAAGATCACTGTTGTTTCATACCTCTTTTTTTTTTTTTTCTTTCTTCATTAACAGCTAACTATGCATCCCTACAGCAGAAAGACACGATTTGGGAAGATATCATCAATTAGTGAGGCAGAGCGAATAGGAATCCAGACTTCACAGGTCGGTTTGAGGTGCGGCGCGCGGCGACTGACCCTGCAGTCGGAGTCGCATGCGAGAGAGACAGAGAGGAAAAATAAAAACACCAACACGCGAGATGCAATAAACAGTTTCGCATTCCGACAAACAGCAGGTTAAATACGGGGTTAGATAAATCTCTGGGAGGGATGCTGGTGCCACCGCTCAACAACGGAGGGAAAGAAGCAGGCAGAAACGGACTCATGCAAATTCCTTTTAAGCAAATCAAACTATTTACTTTGTGTTTCTGATAGTTAACGGAGGTCCTCTGCTCTGATCAGGGTTTATTTTTATGTTGTAGCATGCAAATTCTTTTAGAAATCACAAAAAAAAAAAGTGGCCTGATTACATGCTATGTAAATATTGTATTTTTCTCAGAAGTGCTGCTGTAAATTATTAATATTTAATGGAATGTTTTCAAGAACATCAAGAAATATTGTGGTGTTTTTTAATCTTTTTTTTTTTTTTTTAACACATTGCTATTATGTGATTTATTCCAGGATGGCAGGGAAATAAATGTGTGCACAGGATGTGTTGAGATATATTTAGAGCTGTTAATATGTGGCATTAATTATGCACATGTATGTTAAACTAATTAAATCAATCAGCTGCAGACAGAAGTGAAGAGGGGAGCCATAAACGGCAGCGCGCGTGTGTGAGTGTGTGTGTGTGTGTGTGTGTGTGTGTGTGTGTGTGTGTGTCTTTCATTTTGAGATGTTTTTTTTTTTTGGTACATCCTGATGTGCTCGCCGACATGTTCAAATTCCAATGTCTTTTTTCAAAGAAATGCTTTCAGAAACTCCAAACTATTGTAAACAATAATTGTTTTATGCATTTTTTCCCCTTTTTCGTCATTAGCATACGTTAAGTGCACGTGTCACTCGAAAACAAAGTAATTTATTTTAAGGAAAGCCACACTTGATAAATTATTTAAGTCTGATGGGACTGTGTGTGTGTGTGTGTGTGTGTGTGTCTGATGTTTAAATAAAAAGATGTTTGACCCTCAAATTCTTTGTATTAGTTGTTTGTTATTCAAATCTGGCCTTTGTTGGACTTGTTTACAGTGATGTTGATTATACACACAGTGAAGTGGACTCTGCCATGTGTTTTTACTGTATTTTCATTTATTTTTCTCCCCTTTTCAGGATTCAGCACACATTTTGCAGAGCAGCGCTCACTGAACTGTCCCCTCTGAAGTGACTCGGGCCGCACAGATCCAGATATTATGTGACGATAATCACTCCATAAACTCAAAGAGGGAAAGAAGAGCGTTCTTCCATAGGTGGCTACAGTATGATAAATGTGGCTAAAGCAGCCAACATCTGCTGCTACCTTTTGTTTTGTTATTGTGCATATTTAATGCATTGCTTTAAATGGATAATTAATTCTCGCTAATGAAAATCAATTCCTATCTAAAACAACAATTTGAGCAATTACACTTAATGGAAACAAAGTTATGGGTCTTTTTTCACTGCCGGTTCAACTTTATTACTCTCTCAGTTATTAACCGAGTTACCGGGAAGACGCTTCCATTTTTACTCATTTTCTTAATCACTCGCCGATACTTCAGACCTGCCGAGGGAGTGACGCACAAGCACCGCTCTTCCCGCCGATGCGTGTGGCTGAGGAAGAGGAAGAGGAGGAGGAGGAGGAGGAAGAGGAGGGGGAGGTGGATGAATTTGGGGGAGGGCGGCCTGCCAGCCTTCCTGTCTTCCTCCTCGCTTCACCCGTCGCCCCCTCAGGTGGCCACGCCTTCCACGCCGCGGCGGGCCGCGGGCGCCGATGGGTGGTCGGGGCGCAGGAAAACGGCTCCGGCGCCGGGGAAGCCACGAGGGCGAGAGGCGGCGCAGATGACAGGCCTGCCAAGTGTCAGAGCCGCCGCCGCCGTAAACACCGGGAGAGGGGAACAGGAAGCCGGGGTAGCTTCGCCTGGCAGGCTCAACGTCCCAATTACCTCTCCGTAAACAAAAGGACCAAGTTTTGCCACATTGGGGGCACAGCGCCGCTCTTCTTCTCCTCCTCCTCCTCCTCCTCCTCCCAGCACACACTTCCTCTCAGCCTCCGTCACCAGAGCCCAGCCAGCGCTTCCTCGCTCCCTCTTTTGCCATCAGATAAGAGGCGTTCAAACGCGCCACAGCCCCTGCTATGATAGCACAAGGTGTCACTTATGAAAGGCGGCGTCCCCGCTGAATACGCTCGCGTCGATGAAAGGTCGGCACAACTCGGGTTCACACACGCCGCGCTGTTTCTTGTCTCCCCGCTGCCTCTTGTCTTCTTATTTGTTTGAAGCTGACGGCTGCCTGCTCCTTCAAGGCCCGCAACCGAGTGTCAACCGAGCAGGAGGAGAGTCGCAGCAGCTCCGAGCTCAGGAGCGGCGTGATGCGGCGAAGCGTCTCCGCAAAGGTTGAGGGCAGGTTTCACTTCAGTTTTACTTGAAGTCCAAGTAACATTTCGAGTGTTGTTCACTTTGGGGAAGTGGAGAATGAAGAAAGTGCCATAAAAAATAAAGTCCTGTGCATTTTCCTAAACTGGGTTGATGAGGTTAGATGGATTATTGCTGAGATTACCAATACTCTCTAGAATCTATGAAACCTTGGTTTGCGGGTGGAGGCTGCGCTGATCTGGCCATGTTTCAGACACCAGCTTGGCTTCAGTTTCATTGAGGAATAGTCTTGTAATGTTTCTTTAAGTGAAGCTCACAAGTTAGATTCACCTTCAGCCTCTAGATAGAACAAAGAGGTTGAGATTACCCCAGTGTCCCAGAGTCCAGTGTCCAGGAGGCTGAGGAAAATTCTAAACAAATTCTGAGAGTCGGAAACAAAACAACACACTAGATGGAGATTAAGTCTTGCAAGAGAACATGTTTGGGGAAATCTAAGAAAAGTTGATGCTTTACTGCCTTTTACCTCCTTGACTGAGTTCAATTACCTCTGGAGGGAAATCTTGGGCTGCAGGCATTTCTTGCCTTTCGCGCTTAAAACATTACAATCATAATCCAGTCCGTACACACATCCCAGAAACACCAAATACTAACCAGATTATGAGAGTAAGAACATGGGCCTCCTTTAAAACTGTGCTGTCGGGTGAACGGTAAGGATATCTGTTAGAAATTAAGGATGTGATTAGCTTCATAAATGCAGGAGGACCGTCTCCAGTGACAGATGCTGTTTTTGCAGCGACACGCACCGAGGGGGAGCTGTGAGAACGCCAGAAATAAGTGAGCAGACTCCTCTCCTCCTCTAAGAGGCCTGTGATGGAAGGAGGACGACAAAAACCTGCAGGTTCGTATCAGTCGGACTCCAAATATCAGCGATTTCAGGTGCGTGCCGTACCTTCTCAGCAGTCAGACTCGCTTGGGGGGGTGGAGGGAGGAGGGGAGGGTGTCGCTACTTGCATGGCGTACCAACGTTTCTATTCATGTCTACTTGTCTGAGCAGCTCAGATAAATTAACAAACCAACTTGAAGTGTCAGTCTGAAGAATCATTTCTCTGTTCTCCATTAAAATGGCCGGACTTACAGATCCTCCCTTCCCATTTTGCTGCCTGTCTCCTTCCATCCGCGTTGCGAGACTCATCTGTCACTCCCGCTATTTTCCACGTGCCTCCGAGTAACAACAACACTGCTCCCCCTCCTGCCCCCCCCCCCCCCCCCCCCCCCTCTTCCCCCCACCCCCCCACCCCAAGCCTGGCGTTTTGAAGGAGTAAACCAAACCGGTGAGCTTAACGCATTTCTAATGAGCCGACGGTGGGAGCCTGGAGATTAGTCATCATACAACCGCGGTGAGGATCACGCTCGCCGAGATGAACCATGTATCATCTCCCCGGCGCCATCAACGCCTCAGCGGAAGCAGCAGAAATGAAAAAGCTCCCCGATTCCGAATGATTAACTTAGTTTTGCTGATGTCATAAAAATGGAGAAATCAGTGTTTGTTTGGCTGCCGGGTTCATAAAGAAGCGGTTCAAAGGATTTAGGAGGGACTCTCTCCTTGTTTGAGGAGGCAGTTCTTCAATTACTGTTTGACAGATGGCATTGTCTTTAGATATGCTGTCCCACTCATATGAATAAGCCTGGATGGCATCATCCATTCAGCGGTGACAGATAAGAGGAGAACACAAAGTGGCTGGCAGGTGCTAAGAAGGCCTTTTCTAAGTCACCGCTGAATACAGAGGCGGCGTTCCCTCCATTATTCCCGCGCCGCTCGCCGTCTCGTTAGCAGGTAGCTTTTGATCTGCGGAGTCGCCGTGTCCACGGAAGGGTCGGCTTGTCTCCGGTAAATGGACGAGGCACCGCTCCTCTCCCTTCCTTCCGAGCCGGCTGATTATTTAATCTGATTACCGAGAGATGAAAGTGGCGGCAGACAGGAAGTGAAAGTACGCCTTTATTGCCGCGAAGAGGCTACTAATTTGCAGCCCTGCGGCAAAACACGTTTTCCGACATCTTATCACTCTCTCCAAAGTTCAAGGCCGCGAGCCGGGCGTTGGGGTTTTATTCACCCTCCTCACTGTCCCAGACATTACCGCTTTGTCACTTCTGCTCTGGTCCCTTCAGCCTATAGATGCTTTAACTGTCCCCTATCTTAAGTGAATTTCTTTTGTTTCTAATGCCACTCCTCACAAATGCCGCGTGTTTGGAGTAATTATTGACGCCTCAAGCATCCCCCCTCCCGTCTAATTGGTTGTTGCAGATTGTGACAGTAGAGGTAAAGGTCCAGAATCATTATAAATATTGTTTTTGTCTTAAATGAAGTGCAGCAATCAAGCTTATCTTTAGTGGTAAATTGCATATTTGAGCCACAAAATTTACAATCGTTAGGAATGCGGAGATCGCTCCCAAATACAACTTAGCTGGCATGAAACAGACAAAGGTGTAATTTCACACACAAAAAAAGCTAAATTAAAATGTTTCGATAAACTTCAAGGGATTCTTTTGTTTTTACAAAACAAAATGTATGCTGTAGAAATCTAAAATCAGTGTTTTTGTGTGCAGATGACAATATTACAATTTTAAAAATTTAAAGAATGGAAATACATTGATAATGCAGGTAACATTTTATTGTTTTCGGCTAAAAGGATAAATCACATAAGTAAAAATAGGAATGAAATTGTTTCTTTGGGTATACTGTAATGTTGGACTCAAATGTAACAATGTCTGGGAAAAAAAAATACTTGAGTATGCAAAATACAAAATAAGCTTTTTTTTAAAAATGTAACTCTATTATAAATTTTACTTTTTTCATTATTAAATAAAAACTGGGTGAACTCAGATGTGACTTGATTATAAAGTGGTGAAACGGATCACATGGTGTGATTTGTTCTTTGGCAGGATACTTCTTCTAATGTAATTTTACTCATAACAAAAATCTGCAGGTGAGCGAGTGAGTAACACTACCTGCACCAAAAGAGGACATAAGTAGACCAATTGTTATTTCCATTTATTAAATTCCACACTTCTTGTATCTAAACCATATTTCAACTCTGAAATATATATATTGCTGTATGTTACATTCACAACAGGACTCCAGAGTTCCCGGATCAAGAGCAGGCAGCACAGTGCAGTGTGCAAACATTTGCTTTTAGGTTGGATTTTGTGATTTCGACTGGAGTCTATGAAACTGACGTAGCTCAATGAGCTGCAGCAAAATGCTTTTGTTTTATTCCCTTTGATTTCTAATCAGCTGTGGCTCCTCAGGTTTATCTCACAGCGCCGATCCTCCGATTATGACTCTCTCCACGATTCAAACCAGATTAGACTAGGTTTGACATTTGTTTTTGCCTTTAAACTAAAAAAAAAAAAAAAAAAGAAGAAAGAGAGGGAAAAGCTTTTCCTTGCAGTCCCTAAAAAAATAAATAAAAAATTCAGACACACTAACATGGGGGCTGCTGTTGCATTTGATTTGTGGCTGAATATTCAGAGTGGAGCTCCTTCCTCCTCCTCCCCGCTCAGGCCACCTGAAGTCGCCTCCGAATGAGCAGGCTGACCTCTGAAACGAGGCAGACGCCTTCCCAAATGCAGTCGATCACTCTCCCCACTGTCCAAACTGACGGGCCGCTCTTAATTTGATTGGCATATTCTATTTATTACCATGCAACCAAGTGTTTCTTCCCCATTTCTTCCAGATTGGCCAATAGGAATGAGGAGGAGATGCTCTCCTGCAGCGGCGCCGACGCCACCCATGCAGATTGAACAGCAAAACGCTTCTTGTTGAAGGAAACCAGACTAGGATGTGGCCAAGCAGACAATTTAAAAGCCGAGATTTCAATTTTTAGGGGCCCTTCCGTTTACTTTAGTGGTTAACTTGTTTGGTGTGGAGAGGCCAGTGGGTCAGAGGCATCGACACTCCTCGGTAACGGAACGAGCATTGAAGAGCAAATGTGGAAAAAAAAAACAAATAGTAATAAAAAATCTCTTCTTTCAGTTCTCAGTGGTGTTAGTTATAAAGAGTGAATGAGAAAAGTTGACATATTTCTGAAGGATTTAACATTACAAATCAGTTAAAGATATTTTCTGTAACTCACAACGAGCCTGAGCTACATTTTCTCCATCAAAATTGATTTGTAGGATTTGAAAATGAAAGTCTTCCTGTGGTTGTCTCAGCTTGGAGATGGGAGCTCTGCTTTTCTCTTTTTTTTTTTTTTTCATTTTCTTTCTTTCTCTCCTGTAACTCTGACATTGCCTCCCTCTCCCTCTCCCTCTCCCTCTCTCCGAGGCAGCATATCGCCATCTGAATCTTTCCATCCACATCAGGGGAGCAGAGCTGTGACTACTGGGATTAGGCTAATCACACGTTCACCCAGGAGGCTGCACACACAGGAGATCCTGCGTGAGGCATGACCTTATTTCTAATGTATTTTCATAGCCTTTATTTTACCAGCCAAGTCAAGTAAAAGGGAGGCTAATACACAGATTCCCTGCTTTATGTGCCGATAGCAGACCGTGTGTCACTCACGCTGGATGTCACCCGACTTTCTTGTCAGGTGAACGGAGGTAAAAATTCATTAGATCTTACTGATGTGGCTCATAAATCAATGCAAATGATAAAAAGAAAAAAAAAAAAAGGAGATGTCGCCAAGATTTTGAGTCATGCACACTAAATATGGTGTTTTTAGTTGTAAATTATTATATTATTTGCATGTTGGCATGTTCACCACAAGCTACAGGATTTTTTGAGGCTGAAGAAGATAAAGGTTATTTGTCTTGAATAAAACTACTTTATTTTTCCAGACTTTGATTGTAAATTAATAAATGCACATAAATCCATAGACTAATTATCTAAACACCCCTAACTGTAAAAGCATGCCTGCAAGTTATTTACTTTAAATAAAATAAAATAGATTCCCTCTCTTCTGGGAGTAGGATTGTTTTTTTTTTTGTGACCAAACGTGCATTTAAACACAATTTAGTTACTCTAAATATTCAAAAAAACATCCCAATTTGACCATATTAATGAAAAATGTTGTTCGTTTGCTTATTTTTTTTTCCAGCAGTGCCCAGGTAAATAGGTCATTACAACAGTCAAATGGATTCTTTCAGATTGTATTGTATTTTTCAAAGTGGGGAATTATCCTTACTTCTCACTTTAAAAAAGAAAAAGAAAAAGAAACCGTCCCCAAATCTCTGCAAACTCCAATAAAGAGGAAAAGTGCACTTTTCTTTTCCTTCAAAATATAAAATCTAAATGTAAAAACAGTCCAATCAATGTCTCGTGAGGGTCGGCGATGCTTTTTTTCCTGCCTGTTTTTCATCTAACACCCGAGCCCGCTTCAGAAACAAAAGATGTCAGAAACAAAACACAGGTCCATCAGATTTAAATGAAAACCATTTTACACCCCCTCCTCTCTCTCTCCTCCCCCTTTTCTTTACCTCCTCCTCGCTCCTTCTTCCCTCCTTCTTTCCTTCCTTCCTCCTGCATTCTAATCAACACTCCAGGCTTGTAATTTATGAAATGTAATTCTGCCCTCCACTGGTATGAAGAAGGTGCACACACACACACTCACACTCAGGAGTGCATATTTCCTCCTCTGCTATACTAAGGCAGGAGAAAAAGGAGGTGTGTGTGTGTGTCTGTATGTTCGTGTGTGTGTGCGACAAAGTGTGTGTTTGGGGAAAACAAGTTTAAGAAGCAGGTGATTTGTAATTTGGCCCTACCTAAAATTACAATTATACAGCCGACTTTTTTTTTTTCTCTCCCTCTCTCTTATTAAGCATAATTAGCTCTGTGTAATTTAGTTGTGATTCAGCGGCATAATAAGCATTTATGTTTCACTCAAATTAAATGGAGTCAATGAATATTTTGCATGTTAGGGAAATAAAGCTAATACTGCACTGTCAGAGGCTGAAAACGGCTCCGGTGGTGAAATCAGGCCCGAGCGAACGCAGGGAAACACACAATGGAACAACGCTGTGTGTGTGGATCACACACTGACGCAGGTAAGTTAAAATATCAATGAGTGTGTGTGTGTGTCTGTGTGTTTGTGTGTTGTTTTGCTCCGTCCCAACTCTCAGAGGAACAACCCAACCACCAGCGCCACCCTGCACCCTACGTTGCTCCTGGCATCACCCGGGGTGACAGGGGCTCTGCTCGGCACCCCGGGGTGATGGAGGCGGGTGGCGGTGGGGCTGTCACTCCTGCGTGTATTCACTAGACACACACACACACACACACACACACACACACACACACACACACACACACACACCCAACTAGAATCAAACATCTGTCCCCCACACCCCTTCTCCCCTCCATTCAACTCCTTTCAACAGGAGTAGAAGCCATAAAGTTGCACCTCGTCAGGGGGGCAGGTGGAGGGGTGGAAGGGTGGAGGGGTGGGGGTGAAACTGTGTCAAGTAGGAGATGACTGTGTGTGTCTTTATTTCGGGGCGAAGGAGGCAAATGTGCCAGGGGAGTGTGTGTTAGAGCGTGAATCCGGTTCTTCTCATTCAGAATCTGCTCTCTGGACATGAACAGTCTGTCTCACAATACAGCTGGAAAAAAAATGCATCGTTGAGTGACTGCAACAAAAAAATATAAATTAAAATAAAAAACTTGTATCAAGAATATGCATCAGGTTTGCTAAAGTGTCCACCTTGCGCTCATGCTACTTTTCTGTCATTTAACTTGACATTTATGAGTCTCTTTTCTCAGAAAGTAAGACCGAGTGTTCCTGAAAATGCCAAACGATGCAGCCACAAAAAAAAAAAAAAAAAAAACATGTGAAATACTGTGAGCATATATATCTAATAACAATGCTAATACATATATTTAGTGGCGTATTTCATGATTTGTCTTTTTTGTTAAGAGCTGAATCATGATTCCTGAATGACACGACCTTATAGACCAGTTAAAACAATGTCGGAGCTGCTGGATGTTTCTATATTAACATATGTGGGCGTGTTCCACATGTGATTGACATTTTCAGTAAAACAAATCACACCAGACCTGTTTCACACCCTCAACACTTCAAGGCCTCATTCCTGCACTGCTGTGGATGCAGATCAGACTTACAGAAGAGAAAAGGAAGGAATGAGATGTAATGAGCGATGATAGTCTAAATTTCTGACATGAATGAAAAGATAACTAAGCAAAAACAACACAGCTGATTTGAACAGATTTAATGTGGCCCCACTGAAGGAATATCCCAGAGTATCACTCATATCTACCAACCTTACAGCACAGTATTGAAGAAACTTGCAAGTCTTAACCCTTTAAAGAACAAACTCTTTTTATCTCAGACCAACAAACATTTCTCTTATTAAATTTCTACATTGTGCATTGCTGCAGGATTCCTACAAATGTTTTCACTCATGTGTCTGATATAATAGAAAGGTTTGGCTCTCATCGTTATATCAATGTTTAACTTAAATTATCTGTGAGAGGGGAGCCATTACGTCTTCACAGCAAAATACTGAGGCTCTGTTTACACGATCACCTTTTTGAAGCGAAAGCACAATGCTTCTGTTGCGTTCTGGGTGTCTGTTTTCTCGAGAATGGTGCTTAGATCTACTGAAAACACTGAAAACATGTCCAGACTCCTGGTCCATATTCTCCAGGACTTGCCAGTTTAATATTTGACAGTCACCCAGAATAGCAATCCAACTTGGTCTTGGCTCATGTCTATAACATATTGTCCTCTTAATGCGTGTGTGTGGTTTTGTTACAAATTTTCTGCTATTTCTGTGTAATTTGACATCGTTTCCAAATCGTTACTATGTAATCTCAAAACTTTTCTGAAACAAAAAGGCTAAAACGGTGCTTTCTCTCTTGAAATGTCATGTGAACAGACCCTAAAAGAATTTTTTCTTGAATTTCTAAGCCTCAAATAGTGGAGTCAGGACAATAGAAATAAAATGAGGAACGACAATCCTGTTTGCATGGATCAAATAGCAAAGAGAACAAAGAGTGAAGCCAAATGAAACGTACCCACCTAAGACAACAGACCGAGTGTTTATACAGTGATCAAATCCAGTGGCTCTTTTATAACGGGAACACTGGGTTGATAGATTGGTGTCCATTTGAAAGGGAGAGTCTTTGTAAATTCTGCTCTTATTGTGAAGGGTTGGATCGTCACAACCTGGAGCTTATTTGTACTCTACAGTATGTTGTTTAAACAGTCATGTTATCTTTCAATGACCGTAGAGTCCCATTCTAACAGGTGGGACATCCTGCCCAGTGGAGCTCAGTAACTTGTGTAATTTAAACCATCAGTCCCATTTATGCTATACAGGCTCACACACGTTTATGGAAAAACATGTAATCTTCATTTGGATACGCTTGCCCTAGACTGACCACTATGTAACCACTATGTACACATAAATACATGTTTGAAAATGATTTTCTCAAAATGCTTTAAATGCATCAGAAACAGCAACCCAGTGTTACGAATGGGTCCTTGACAGAGAGACGCAGCGTCCGTTTCCTCTGAGATGGTTGCACCACTTCTCTGCTGCTAATGGAGCTTCCCTCAATGCCAAGATACACAGTGCCACCAAATCTTCAGAAATTATGGCATGAAAGAATGAAGAACAATGATAATCTGCACTTAAAGTCTTCAGAAGCTTTGATTTGGAATCAGTTACAGGCAACATATTTTCCTTCTGATCAGGTTTTTTTCAACAAATCCTTTTTCCGTTTTGACGGGGTTCTCCTGTCTTCGTCAGAAACCTCATCCTGACGGTCACACCTCTAATGCCAGCTGTTGTAAAAACACGTCACCCACCATCATCGGATGACGTTTCTGACGAAGACTGTGCAAAACTATACCAAAACGGTAACGAATTCTGAGAAGCAGAAGAAAAGAATAGTTCTATGTTTTTTCGTATTTTTACGCTTCTTCTTCGCCTTTCCCTCCTTTGCCAATCACTAAAGTACTCCCGGGAATGTTTTAAGTTGGCAAAAGATGGACTGATTGACAGGTTGGAATATCAAAACTGTGGCATACATTATTTTATCTCATCCAGTTTGCACAAATTAAGGCACACTACTAGTGACTGCATGAAAGAAAAGCTGCTGATTATCATTCCTTTTGTTGTAATGATATTTTTCCGTTTATTTACTTCAAACACTCAAGGCTGAACAGGAAGTGCAAAATTTTATATGCCATATAAATCCGAAGGAGAGGTCTGGATCCTGAACTGAGCTCTGAGGATTTCCCACCACACCCTGCCAATGTGCAAAAGTGGCCAAAACACTAAAACCCAAGTAGCGTCTGAAGGTGTGTGTCCACACTGCTCGGCCATTGACGCATGGATGTGACAGATCGAGTGAAGTACAGGTTCACTGGTGATCAGCCTGTAAAGGACTGCTCAGTTTTCTGAAACGCTGAAGTGTTTCTTTGAATTTGCAGCCAAAACAACAGCAAGTTTCTCACTGTCTGGGGTTAGAAGCTGAATGTCTTGGACAAACACCCGGTCTGTCCATATGGCCACTGCTCCACCTGCGCCCGACCCGACGAGGAGTCAGCACAAATTGACAAATTCCAACATTAAAGGAAAAAACATCCACCCACAGCCCCAAACCGCATTCACCACAGCACACGTACAACTTCGACCACACGCCGCCGCCGAGACTCTCCACTGTGCTGGACTACCCGCCGAAAAAACTCATTTGCAGTGGGTGCCAGGAAGCGGTGGGTAATTACATGAGAAGGAGGCGTTTTCCACTAACCCCGGTGCACTGGAAACAAAGACACCTGCATCTCCAGCCGAAAAAGTGCAGCTCAAAGCGTTTGTCATTTTTAATCTCGTAGCTCCCACCGGGAGAGACGGGCATCTGTGGAACACAGCCACCACGGCGTGTTTGGTGGGTAGAAAAAAAAAAAAAAAAAAAAAAAAAAAAAAACAGCTGGTGAGCCCACTCACTCTGTCTGTCTGTGTTTGAGCCAAGCATTGGATGGACCCTCTGTCACACTCTGGACCGGCAAAGTTTGAGGAATATTAAATGTTGTAAATAATTACACATTTTTATTTAATTGATTTATTTATTTTTGCTGTCTTTTTTGCACACCTCTGTGTTGAAATTAAGGCCTGCTGGCTGTTTCACATCCAGCAGTTTCTTGCAACCCCACCCTGCTCCAGACACGACTCGCTACAGTGTTACATGGGTTCCTCACAAAGCGAGCTAGTTAGTCGTTTCTGGGATCCGTTTCTTCCTCGTTGCAAAATTTAGAACATGAATATGCAAATATTAACAGATGGAGGCAGGATGTGTGGAAAACTGGGCTCAGAGTGTGTGTGTGACCTGTGCGCTCTGGATTACCTGATCTTCTCTCCAAAAACAGCTTGTAATTCAGTGAATTCTGCAGGTGAGTTTGATGCTAAAATAAGTTTAGTCAAGTCGAGTACTAAATAGACTCAATGTGGGACACAGATTCAAATACTTGAAAGGGGAAATATTCCACCCTAAAGTGTTATTAGAGTTGTGATGAACAACATTTACCGAACATCACTTCATTTACAAGAAAGTGTAAAATGGGTGATAAATATTTTGGAGCTTCACTTGCAAATGTATTTAAATTGTGTAAATTTAACAGTTCACTAAATGCTCTTTCATGGAGCACATTATCAGAAATGTTTCAGGTTTTTTTTTCATATTTCTCCTTATGGAAAAATGATGCACTACCTGGGGTCTTACTTTGAGAATTGCAAAGTGCAATTGTTTTGCATTGTCACGATTTTAAAAAGCTTTATATATTCTAGATAAGCAACATCTATGTTAACTCCACACTACTGTGCCCTTGACTACTTTTAGCTGCTTTTAACTTTGGGAACAAAAAAAATGTAAAGAAATGAGGAACCCAACAAATACGGCCACTTCAATAATGAAGGGAATCAGTGCAATGTTTCTATCTTTTGGCAAATTATCTCTTGGTCTACGACAAATAATCAAATCAACAATCAGTAATTGCAGTATTTTTACAGCAGAGTGGCTCCTTTCATCCTCCTATAGAGCTGCAGGAGGGCGTTTCCTGATTCTGCAGCCAACAGAAATGCACGTACAGCTTCATGTTGATTCTCGTCTGCACCAACAGCAGCGCCAGCTTTGAATTACAGCTCAAAGAAAAAGGGGTGTGACACACACATCGCACAATTTTCCACTGAAAATGTCAATCATTGTTTGAACACACCCTTTCTACTTTGAAGTGGTAGACCCGTAAATACAAAGGAAATATTCTGACATTGTTTCACCGAGTCTTTATCCTGTAAAATCTTAAAAACAAAAAAAACAACAAAAAAAAAAAAAAAAAAAAAAAAAAAAAAGTGAAAATTGTTTATTAAATCAAAGCTTTATATGCTGAACCAGACTCTTTAGACCTAAACCTGAACACACAGCCCATTCTCTTGAAACCATATCTGGACTTCCAAAAACAGATTCAGACTTTAAAATGGGATATTTGATTCCACCTTAATTGAGGAACTCTTCATGTTATTCTGTAAACAAGAAATTCAAAAACTAGATTTTGTTCTGCTGCTTCATATATGTCTGTGACGCTGAGGAGAGCTGTTTACCAGTTTTGTTGTGACAGTTCTGAACAATTACAATAAAAAGTATCTTATGTAATTTTAAAAGAGGCTGAGGTTCGTCTTACAGCAATCAGACTCCCTGATCCAGATCCAGACTTTTTAAACAAATCTCAGACTTTTAAAACTTTTAAACAGACTTTTTCAAGTGAACCTGACTTTTCACAAGAACTTATCTTAGGTTAGGGTGAGCACAGAATCCCCCACAACCCCCAACACCCAGATGCATCCATATATACTGTACTTGTACATGTATGACAATAAATAGTGAAGTCTCTGAAAAACACGGATAATAACGCATGAAATATTCAGCACAGATTCAGTACAAATATGATTGACAGTTAACCCCCCCCCAAAAAAAAAGAAAAACACCAACTGTCAAAATACGGAGTAAGAAATACAGCAAACTCACATAACAAGTTACAAAAACATTTCCAACTTTCTGGAAGAGGAAAATGTTTCCACACAAAGCCAAATGGAGAAGTTTCACGGCCCTTTAAGAGATCATTAGTGATGAGACCGTAATCTCTAAACCTCATGTCCTGTTTCTAATCCATGCAGAGATGGGAGATTTAGATTTTAAACAGCTGTATCTATATTTATATTTTAAAAAAACAGTCATAACATAAAGCACAATGTGAGTCTGGGAACACCTCGGTCTCAGAGTTGCATCAGCCCGCTCCCAGTTTTCCATCGCATCCCCGTCACGTTCCAAATTTCCGAGCCCCTCCGCTTTCTCTGTCAGCTGAAAAGTTCAAGCCTCTCTAATGTGGCGTCTTGAAAGGTGAGACGAGGACGGGGTCAAAACAGACAAATGTGTGGAAAAGTGGCACGTTTCACACCAAGCCGCCAGCGACTTTCTGCACAGGCAAGCACCCTCACGCCTCGCCTCCCTCGCTCCCCTTCCCCGTTCGCCTCTCATCTTTTGTTTGCTCTGAAGTTCGACATATAGACGGAGGCCCTATCAAAAATCACAACCAGATGAGAACTTCAGGGAGGGGGAGGAAGAGGAGGAGGAGGAGGAGGAGGAGGAGGAGGCGGCGGCGGCGGCGGCGAGCAGGTAGAGATGAAGAAAGAGCTAAAAGCGTTTCAAGCTATTGCTGAAACAATCCAATTACAATGCCTATCAAACTTAGCTTCACAGGTTATAGCTTCTAATTGCCTGACAAAAATTGACACTTCAGTCGCAACAGTGTAATATAATAGGGGGCCAAATTAAATTTGATCGAGGGGCAGAAAACGATGCTATCACTCAGCAGTGCGGAAAGGAGGAGATCAACTAGCATGATATAATGGATCAAAAATGAAAATTATTCATTAATCGCGTTGGGTTTTCCAATAATGGAAATGACACAGTTCAGACGTCTTCCTAAAAACACTATTAATTAAAGGGATGATAGATCTAACAAGGCATGGAGCCCAGAGAAATCACTCCACCTCTTTTCTCCCCTCCCTCTCTCATGCCTGTCAACTTCTTGCTTCCCTTCTCTTGCTAGCTCTTCTGTCTTCTTTCTTCACTGTATTCCTTTCCTCCGACAATACTCCTTAAACATTTAGCACATATGCTTGTTTACCTCCATCTCTGAAATCATTCATTAGGTCAAAAGTTCCCAGGGTCTGCCGACTGAAAGTCTCTGAAAAGTCTTCAAGCTTCAGTTGTCA
Organism: Salarias fasciatus; assembly: GCF_902148845.1. NCBI lineage: Eukaryota > Metazoa > Chordata > Actinopteri > Blenniiformes > Blenniidae > Salarias > Salarias fasciatus. The sequence goes on along the minus strand of NC_043763.1, from coordinate 19,445,785 downwards.
GTTTCTGAACTCTGTCTCACAGTGGCCAGTGGGAAAGAGGGCGAGCAAGGCAGCGTTGGTACTGTGTTGCATCAGGATGAGAAGCTAACGGTCAGTAATGGATAAAAAAAAATCTAAGCTCCTTAAATTCCTCACTTCCAGAAGAAAGACCCCAGCACTGTATGATCTGTTAAAGTGCTGAAACTCCTCCTCTCAACATGCTGCAATAGAAAGAATGAAAGAAAATGTTTCAGTTAAAAGTTGTACGTCACTCCTTCCATCAGGAGCATTATGAATTAAAATATTTAGGTAATTCATGAACTAATTGTCCTACACAGAAGCTGTTGCAGAGCTGCTGTCTCTGTAAGCAGTTTTTTTCAGTTGAAGCTGTGCGTCTTCTCTCCTGTTGAGTGAATGAGGAGTGCCATATTAATCCTGGACTCGATTCTGTTGTGACAGCAAAATGAACGACGTTTAACTTTAATTAACATTAGCCTCCATCCACACTACCTGGGATCCATCTGCTGCCCTAAACGGACTGAACCTGCCTGCTGTTTGTAGTTTATCTGAGCCATTTTCTCTCTGTTGTCAGAAGTAGGCATCATTAATCAGTGTGGTACACCTTTAAGACTTGTATATCTTCTTGGATGGTAATGAAACCTACAATGCTATGTTGTGCAATTTAGGGTAATTTCCATTATAATTTTGATTTTTATCACTGCTTCAACACCATCAATTCACTTTATATTACGTGGTAATAGTGATGGCTGCAAAGCATTAAGCCAAACGTATACTTTATATGTAAACAATACACAAATCGATGCTATGAGCACCTCTGACAACATCTATGAATTCAGCAAAGCAGAGAACACAAGAGGAAGTTTCAACTGAGCTTTTCATAAGTTTGTAACAAATCACATTTTCAAGAAGAAGTTGCAGAGCTGCTGTCTCTCTTTTCTTGTTCACTGAGTTCAGCGTTCGCAGTGTCCAACAGATACTACTGGCCCTAATGATGACTAATTCTATTAAATGTTGTCTCGATAAGGGAACTGATTCAGTTTTGCTGACAACTTGGAATTCCAATCTGTAAACCAAACCTGCTGGACTCATCCAGCGGTTGCTTTCCTATCCGCTGTCTGGAAGTGGTGCTGTTTGTTGCAGAGGTGGACCCTCATTATGTTCCTCTGCACAATTTTACTCCAAAGAAAATGTTTTTTTGGCAAACTATTCCCACAAGACATCTTTCATCGTGTATTTTTAAATTGAGCTGCACCCGTCAATTTAATCTGGTTTAAAAATGCACATATTAACTGCATGTTCGTCATGGGTTTTGATTTACTGTTGAGGGAAACAGTGTTGGAATCTGTGTTAGTCTCATTTCCTGTGTTTTCTTTTTTCTTTTCTTCTCCTTTCATGAAAAGGCCTTTAATCAGTCTGACGCAGGTGGCTTTTTACTTTTGTAGCAGCGGAGAACTAACAAACATCCAGCTCCATTTAGAAACCATTTGATCACCTCACATGATCTTCATCAGCAGATGCTAGGAAACATGGATTTTAAAAGTTTGGTTCATTTAAAGCACATTCAAGAATTATCTTTGGTGTGTGTGTTTTTTTTTTTTTTTAAAGACAATCGCAACGACTAATTTTGGAAAATTGGCCTCAGAGAAGGCCTTAAATACACCACACAGCACAGTCGGACTCTTCAGCACCATGGACAACTCCATTCTCCTCCATCGGTTCTGCACCAATCAGCTGTGGAGCTGAAGCAGGCTGAACAGTGTGAGCGTCACCTGGCATGAGGGCCTCCGAGCCAGGCTGCTCCCTCTGCTCCAGACACCCTCAGCCATTGGCTGAGAGCTGTGTTACTTTCATCCCGTGGCCCTCGCGCGACCTCGCCATCCATCCCCCCCCCCCCGCGCACGCTGATCCACACGCACGGTGGCACTGGATGTCCAGGAGTACGGCAGCAGACTTTATTTAATCTGTTTTCCTCGGCGTTAATTGGGTCAAAGCTTCCTTCTCTGCCTTCTTGATGTGCAAATGAATGTGGCATCGAGGGACGCCCGCCCATCACTCCACAGGCACATTTACAGGACACCTCAGGGTGCCGGGCCGCCGTCTGTGACCTGTATATGGCAGATGAAGGAGGGGCAGGGGGGTGTAAGGTTGTCAGTACCGACCTGGATCAGAGAGACTGGAGCGGCGGAGGAAAAAAAAAAAAAAAAAATCCCTGAGTTAATTATTGCAGTGGAAGCCTGGAGGCCGTACATGTCACCCCCACTCCTAATGAAGTTTACCTTCCACATCCTGCAATACTGGAGTTTCTCTGGTATTTAATATTGCATGTTCCAGATCAGAGATGTGTTCGAGAGAAGGTCACAAAGAATAACCACATGTATGCGCTGCCAGCGATCTGGCTGGTGCGTCGTCTGCCGAGACTGCTCCAGCGACCGAACGCTTCCACTGCTGTGGAAAGGAAGTCGTTACCAACATGCCGTCTTGTCGCTGGTTAGCTTGAGCTAACCAAGTCTTGGCTTGTTTCCAGCTTCCCTCCCTGTGATAGCTAAAAGCCGAATGACAAGATCAAGATATGAGGAAATTCAGAGTCCATCATTAAGCTCAGCATTCAGACTTTTCACTGCACATCTTGTCGCAGTCTTCAGTTTTGCAGCAACAATAAAAGTTACCAGAACGCTTCAAATAGCCTGGTTTACAAGCTTATTCTATTTCATTTAAGGGAACAAATTTACGATGCAGAAAACTGTCAAATAATATCTAAAGTGTCACGTCAGACATTACACATGTGCTTTTTACTTTATGAAAACAATTCTCAGTCATGACAAACATTTACTGAGACACTGAAAGAAACGTAAAATAGTTTCAGCAGACTGTAAATACCTGGAGACCTCAAGAGGCCAAAACTCAGATATCACCTGTGCACCGTTGTAAAACCGACAATATGAGTCAGTTAAGATGTGCAGCTGCTCATCAATTAAACACAGTGCAAAGATGATATAATTTACTAACAGCGTAGGGAATAAAGTGCGACTCCTTTACACATGATGGCATTACACTTGTTAATAATGGAGGTTTAAATTAAAATAATTGAGAGGCTATTGACATCAGCTGGACTTTTGTCATATAGGAAAAGAGTTTGATTTTAATTTTTGAGCTCATTGAATCAATTTCTAGTTTTAGCCTCAGTGTCATTTAAAGTCAAGTTACCTTTAAAAAAAAAGCCTGTTTGGATGTTGGCTATCTAAGTGCAGCTGCTTCCTCTCTTTTGGTTCATAAATTCATTTATTAAGAGAATTGCTGAATTATTGCAACGTTTATTCATTTTCCACAGGAAGTTTTGCAGTTCGTATGACTTTAGTATGAAGCTGTATGACGCTAGTAACTGTAACAAATCAGAATTTCCTAACATCATCAAACAACCAATCAAACACTGCACTCATTATTCTGTTGTGTTTAAAGTGATGCATGTACGTTAAAGATATAAATTGATTTAGAAGAATATAAACAAGTTTGATTAGTTGCCATCATGTATCGTCAGACATCTATTGTAAACAATGTGCACTGACATCTCTGCTGTGCATTTTTAGTCTGTTTACATACAGTGAAAATAGACAATGTGTCTACTTAATGTATGATCAGGCTAGACTCAAGACTCTGCAGCCGTCGGCATGTGAAAACACATTCCACTGTACGTTTCTGAAGGAATTTAAAAAGGAAATAATCATATTCATAATCATATTCACCATTTCACTTCCAGAAATTATGATGAAACTTATTAATTCTCTGTTAAATACAAAAAACTCTTTGATCCACTGTCTTGATTGTCCATGGGTTCATGGTTACTATTTTACACTTTCTATTCAGTGTCTTTTTCGACCAATAATGCAAAAAGTATATAAATTTTGCCATTGCTTAACTTTTTCTAATTGCTAACTATGGTCAACCAAGTTTGCTTCAGAAACGGTTCGTGAAGGCGGATCGTCTGACACAGGTTAAGCCACACCGACAAAACCCGGACACAAGTTTAAACTTGTGCTGAATGGATTTCAATAACGGAGTGACCCTTTAAATGTTTTTCTGACAGACTCTGGTAAGTAGTCTACACATGGTGCGACGACTCTCTCTGAAATTACCATGTGAATATAAAGCAATCATGGGTTGTAAATGGAGTCCTTTCCTTCAATAAGAACCTCGCAGCTTGAGTCTGAGAATCATTCTGTGGCTCATCATCAATGGACATAATTGCATTGACCATAATCCTGCAGCAAAACAATTTATCATCAAACGTGAAGCAAAAAGCAGCTCATACACCCCAGGCAGGGAGCTGGTGGCGCCCTTAGTCATATAATTGGGTATCGATGGCCAATGATCTCCTTCATTTCGCCTCTTTCCACTTGGGCACACGCTGGAACGCCCAGACAACCCAATCACACCCCCCGCTGGGAGGGCGGGTCCCAGCACCCCAGAGAGAACTTGCATGGACTGCCTTTTCCCATCCTCAGTTAATTGGATAAACTTCCCAGGGAAAGTGAAGCAAAGAGAAAAGAGAACGTGAGTGAGGATTTGAGTGGCGCCAACAAAGAGTGACTGAACAGTCTTAAAACTTTTGTTTTTATAGTACTGGCGATACTTTTCGGTATTTTCACGGACATAACTGTCTTCCCATCAAGGTAACTGCCTGAACCATCATAGAAAATGTGGAACAAAAGGCCAAGCTACTGTTGTGATTAGTAGTATTCATAAAACTGCAGGGAAAACCAGAACTGGGAAGAGTATGAAGAAAAAACAAAGTTTTAAATTGCAAATGTTTGCAACATGTTTATCAGGATTACTTCTCGAGAATCAAAACCTGCCCGGTATGTTAAAGGGTTTCCTCTGACCCCACATTTGTCCTGCTGAAGCTGTGTGCCTGCTTGTAAATGAATGAATAATAATGTTTAATCAGGGATGTTTACAGCGTTTTTAAATACATTTAGAGTCAAGTTATTCATAAGCTTTGATCTCCCTGAGGCACTGTGTTGCACAAATGTCTGATTTTGAAAAAACAAGGTCGAAGTTGAAGAAAGCATTACAAAGCATTTATCCTATCAGGCATACATTCTTAATAGCAAACAGTCTATTCATGGTTTTAGTTAATCAACACCTCAGACCAGCACAGAAGTGCTGTTTTTGGCAGATCCACCTCTATTGCCTTCTCTCCCTCTATCTCCATTTCCCCCTTTCCTCACTCCCCTGCGCTGTAATGATCAATGACCTGGAGCAGCTGACTTCGCCTCCTGCCCCTTCACCCTTTGTCCTCCTACTCTTCCTTCAGCTTTTGGCAGGTACTGAGGCCAGGAGGAGCAGAGGGAGGGGGACGGGGTGTGGTGGCTGCTTGGATGAGGGACAGGTGGAGTCCAGCTCGGGGTCGGCTCCGGGGCCAGGCGTCACATAAATCAACCTGACGTGTTCACCCAGGCCTGCCTGCCTACGCCTGGGCACTCCAGCCAGCGCCAGGCCCGCTCCGCTTTCTGCGCACCCGCCAGCACCCATGCGCCCACTCACCCACGCGTGTGCCCCCCCACCCCCCACATCCCCAACCAGCTCTGCCCCTTTCCGCCGGTGCCAAGCCTCGGTTCAAGGAGTGAGTTTGGAATGGGTCAGCGGACGGGCTTCCAGGCTTGCGGGGCACGCGGTCTGCAAGTCTTTCAGGTCCCTTCTGGTATGTTGGGTACGATGCCAGGGACAGACTAGGGCGGGGGGTTGCGGAGAGTGTGTTGAAGGAAGTCACATATCTCTCAGGGACAGGATGCTTGTCACTGGAAGACAAGATTTCCATTGACTGCGCTTGGTTTGATTGTGAAGTTCAAAGCTCAGTCAGAAAAAAAGTGTCCTAAAATACATTTTGACAGCTTTATGGCACGGATAATAAGGAACTGCCTGTCTCTGTTTTCAGACTAAATGTCTTATTAAGATAAATTATCTCAAAATATTCCTTACTGCTGTTGCGGGGGACAATCATTCAAAAAAATCTCAAAGTTTCTTGAACTTCTTGAATTATAAGTTTCTCGATTTTCTATCATTTCAATAAACATAGTGATTTTTTAAATGGCTGGTTTAATAACAAAATACATCAAGATGTATTAGTACCCTCTCCACACAGTGAGAACCCTGGGGTTCTGTTTTCAGCTTAGCTGTTTGCATTTAGAGGCCTGTCCGCGGTGAACCCTGCCTTGACCGCTAATGTCAGCTGGGATTTGCTCCGGTCAACCCTGTGACCCCAGGCAGCATCGAGCAGTCAAGGAACATAGCTGAAAACTTAAATTTGAGGTTAAACAATCTATTAAACATATTTGTCCTTTGGATGCAGATCATCAGAAAAGGCTGTGGGAAATTAGAACATTACCACGGTTTTTACATATTTCTTTGTGCCGATATACAACATTATATGTTCATTCACCTGCTGGCAGCAGGCTGAAGGGCTGGAAGGCAAAGTACAGCTGTGCAGGTCAACACATGCACAGCTGGGCTTTGGCACCTGCATTTAGAAGGATTTCCACACATAACCCACTTTTACAGCATGAAAATAAACAATTGTTAAAGCGCTATTGAAAGCTCGAGTCCCGATGCCATTTCAAACACATGGACAAGAGCAGAAAACACCTAATACACACAGACAATTCAGAGTCGCCAATTTGCCCTCAACCTCATAGTTCAATCAGAAAGTATGGAAACTGTTACGGTTTATCAGTCATAAATAGCCTGACACTGTTCATATTCTTCTTTAAAAGGCACACATGAAATTTAAAGTTGCTCTGCACTTGGAAGACATGCCTCTCTCCTCTAAAATAATGACACATTAAAGTCTGCATTGTCAAGGGCCTTTTATCACTTTCTCAAGTTATCGTCCACAAGTTCTTGTTAATGTCTTTTCCCACTTTTGCTCTCCAATTCATTATTTTTCCAGCTAATCTCCAGAGTGGATAAAACCCTCTTAAATCCTTCAAAACAATTTCTTGCCAAGTGTCTGGTAAAAAAAAAAAAAAAAAAATGTATATTATTGCCCCTGTTAAATTAATACTCAGTGCCAATAAACTATGGATATCTCTGTGCCTTCAAAGTTGGTCTGGCACCTGGGACTGCTGGGAGGGAAATTGCACAAGATTTTAAGAACGGGAAGAGAAACAGTTGAGGGCAAATTAAATTGCCATCTTGAACTCGCCTGTTAGGGATTAGCGGTTAATTGTGATTTGCGTGCCGTGTCCCTGGCCATCGCAGCAGTGTCGCTGTAAGTTGTCTGCGAGCTGGTGATAGAATACTCGCAGCTCCTGCTTTCATAATTGGATGGAGAAGAACGCGAATCACACAGACTCAGAGATTATCATCCGCGGTGGAATCTGGGGGCGGCAGCAACCACAGTTCGGTTCTCCTTCAACAGGTCTGACACTTTATAACATCGCCGGCTTCAAAGAGTCTTTGTCTGTCGCCAACTGTTTGCCACGTCTTCCGTCCGGCCCTTGAAGGCTGCGAGGCAGGAAAGTGTATCAATTAAACACATTTTGCATTGTTAAGTCGCTCGTCTCGGGAGAGCACATCTGACGGTCCACATGTAGGAGTCATGTTTATACATGCTGGGATGAAATGCTGCGTTGAGTGTGTACATACGTGCCAGTATGTGGGCTTGTGAAAAGTAGGCAGTATAATCACAGCATTATCAAGCTAGACACTTAAAGATCTGGCATTGACATTTTTCAATCCATTCCCCATTCAAGCATTACTCTTACTGATCATGAATGACTACATCATGCGTAGATTAAGGACAAAATAAACCAAGTGAGCAGAGATGTTTAAGCCAATGGATGTGCAGTGGTAAACCAAAGACTTTGGCAGACTTCCATAAATACCCATCCAAAGATCCTCTATGAAGCTATATCCGACTTAAGACCTGATTTACTCAGAACCCGTATAAAGCATGCTCAGTTGAAATGCTCATGCGAGTAGACGTCGCTCTGAGCCTTTAACAGGTGATCAACTTATGATAATACCATGATTAACATCACGCTCAAGGAACATTATTTAAATGAGGATTTTCCCTTGTGTACACAGGAACAATCTACTGGAAACTGTATTTTTCTGTGTTGATTTGCTTCAGGTTGCCATGGAGTGATTGGATCCAGCGCTGAACAAGGAGCCAACAATGGGCCAATTTGCAAGTTTTCAAAAAAAAAGTGATAAAAACTCCTTTTTCACTGGATGATAGACCTTCAGCTTCTCAACTCATTCACTTTTATGACCTCTACTATTTGAGGTTTCTCCATTGCACCAGCCTCCCTCTCATTTATTTACACACCTCATATTCGCTCGACACACCATCATCCTCCTTCTCCCAGCAGATGTTCACCTCTGCAGGTACGACTTGTGCTGGTCTCAAGCTGAAGCACAGCGCGTTGTATCAGGAAGAACATCTGGCTTGAAACTTTTACCAAAATAAACATGTGGATAAAAGAAACAAATGACTATTACTGTTTTGTCTGTGTATTATTCCTCTGTCATTTCTGACCAAAACTTCCCAGAATAATAAGTCCAGGAGTCAAGCCACAGCTAGGAAGCAGAGTCTGTGTATAGATCTCTGACTGAGTACACTTGTGTGTGCGTCTCTGATGAGGAGATTAGTTGCTGGGCTTTCAAAAAATGCCACGCTGTTGACCTCGGCCCTGCCAATAGCACCGCATAGAGGAGCTTTGAGAGGGAATCTAATCTGGATCTGTTTACTTCAGAGCACTTCAAGATACTCATCTGGTATCATCCTTTCTGACACGCACACGCACGCACGCACACACACAGTGATAAAAGCAGGGTTGCTGAGTGCAGAGCCGCAGATAGAATCAACACACACACACACACACACACACACACACACACACACACACACACACACACACGGACAAACCATCATCACTGCAGACACACAGAGTCAGTATCAATACAATGAGTACAGAAGAGAATAGAATCATGACTATGAAATGTCCCTATACACAAACTAATTACTGCAGTGTAACATGATTTGCCCCACTACAGAAAGGTTCTGGTTCTCATATACATACACACAAACACACACACACACACACGTGTCCCCACAATCTATTAGTAAACACTTCTCATAAGAAACCTAAACAATGCATGCACAGTCAGATTTATGTGACACACACACAACGGCAAATACGCATGAGCGCACGCACGCAAACACAATATTCACAATATTATTTTTGCAATCAAATTTTTAAAAAGCGGGAAATACCTTGTGTCATATGAAATCACTCCCGTTAATACATGTAATGTGTAAAAACAAATAGGCAAAAAAAGGTGAGCATGCGAAGAACCACATATTAATAATTAATATGTACTGTAGGTGAGCATGGCACCAAACAATATTTGCATTAAATGAAAATTACTTCCTAGTATTTTAATTGATAACTTTGCATTCTCTCTTATCTGTCATGCTCCCAGAGACCCCCATTTAAAATAGGAAAGTTTGATGAGACTGGTGTGAAAACAAATATTTGCTGCTGGGTAACCAGCGGCTCCATGCGCTGATAATATCAATAGTATATATATATTCTCACCATTAAGTTTCTTCATCACAACAACACCAGAAGAAATACAAGATCTGACCTTTGCTCATTAATTTAATGGTGTTTCTCTGAGAGAGGAAAACAAGACTCATTCCATATCTTCTCTTCATAAATCTCAGAGATAATGACACTGAAGTGAAATGATATTGCAAAGACCTTTGCCAAATACAAATTTCATTATCTTACCATCTTGAGGAAAAAAAAAACTGAACAAAACAAACAAACACGCACAGATCCCCAGTTAAACAGAGACTCAGACATAAGCTTCTCAGATGTGTGTGAATTGCCAGCATGGGAGCAAACTCCACGTGACTCTGAGCAGTTGTTTGATTCCAAACTTGAGGAGAGACGCTAGAATAAAAAAAAGCCAGAATGTACCCAATCCTTCATGAGCATCTGAATAGGTGAGGATCACATGTCACAGCAGGGCTGCATGGTGGTGTGGTATTTCCCACATTCACCTCACGGCAAGAATAATCTTAATAACGGGTTAAATTTTGGGCTCATGTCTTTCTGTGAGTAGTTTGCATGTTGTGCATGAGTGTTCTGGTGTTCTGGCATCCTCAGTCCAGAGACATGTGTGTTCGGTTTATTGAGGAAGCTAAATCTGTCGATGCCAACTTTGGCAAAACTTATGAAAGATTGGCCCAGTTTACATGGGTGTTTTTTTTTTTCCCCCCCAATACGATTGAAAACAATTGTTTTAAAAGAATTTGCAATCCACGTTAAATTCTGGTATACAAGGGCCCCCGACTGAAGAGGATTATTCAGTGTCTGTGACATGCGCAAGAGGTCTCCCTCCCACTTTGTAGGTTCTGATCTTTAACGTTATAGTCAGCAGCCTTCAGCTTCGTGCAGTGTGTTTTTATCTGCTGGATATCTACTCAAATAGCACTGCGCACTGTGAAAGCGCTCCACTTACAGGCCCCGCCTCTTCTCCTTCTCCACCGGCGGGGCCCCCGCTCAGCTGCAGGCGACCCACTGGCAGTCTACAATGGAGCTGTTTGAACAACTTGCAGGTGCAACCACGCCATTTGCAGACATTTTGTCTCTCAAGTGTTTGCTCTCTCAGGGCTTTTAGTTTTTTTCTTTCTCAACCTCTGTCCAATTGACCTTTTGCTAACCTTGCCCCCAAAGGGGTGTTTTCTTTGTGAGCTCATGTTAGCCATCTAACGTTATGTTTCATCAGCTTACATTGAAGTAGAACACATCGTTCTAACAGGCAATTTAAATTGATCTTTCCATCTTTCATATAGCATTTTGTGAACACACAGCCTACTCCAGAGGACCAAAACCCTGCACTTGCTGTTTAAGTGGCGAGCCAGAGTATTAAGCAGCTGGGAAAAGGTCAAATCTTCAGCTTTTGTCTCAATTTCATAATTTCTGCTTCCTGTTTTCTGCTCACGTCACTACATGCGAGGGAATGCATGCGCACTAACGAATTACCAACCCGTACAACATGATCCACTGCCTGCTGCTGTTTGTATGAGGCACGAGCGGATTATCGATCGGGGTCGACTACCTCGTACAATCGTATAAGCCTACAGGTACAAACACCAACAGGCAAACGTCAACTTTACTGAGGAACTGAGCTATAAACTGAGGAGAGAAGGTTGATGGAAACTTTTTGCAGACCTCAGTTAATACTGGGACATACTGGTAAACTGTCCAGTGTGCATCTTTCCTAAATGCCTACTGATACTCTGCTAGAAGCAACAGAAGAATAGAAAACACTTTACAAGCACCATTTGATCGACAATGTTTAAGTAAAAATAGGAAAACTTTTGTTGTGTTTGGGTGTCTTGTTTACACAGCGGTGCTTTTTAAAAACGGCTACCAGGGTGGAACCCCCCCAGAGCGGCATAACTACCTGTCCATATTCTTTAATTTCAGAGTTTTATTTAACAGTCACACATAATAGCAGTCAAGTGTCCAGACAAATGTCCCTGTACTCCCAGTGTTAATGGTTACTGCATACAAAGCATTTTGGTTTCAGTGTTTCTACCGTTTCATGTAAATGTACATCGTTTTTAAACATTGCTATATAAACATGAAACTTTTCTGAAGCAAAAACACTGTTTTCACTTAAAAAACGTTAAACATGAAACCTTAACCCCAGGAAGTAATTTATCTAATAAATTATCCCAGTTTTCAGAGGCATTCCATATTTGCCGTGGGTTTAGGACAATGGGTAATTTGCCTGTATTGTCTTGTGTTTCTCACCATCCGCCTCCGAGTCCTGAACCCTGGAATTTGAGTGTAGACTCAGAGAGGATAAATGATAAGTTAGTGCAGCATGTACATCTCCACCTGCTGCATCAATATTCCCAGTCACATAAATGGTAACTGGACTTTCTTCTGTACTCTTCAGCAATCGTACAGTGGTTCACTCGATCTTTCATTTGCAGTAAGATGCTTCCCCACCATTTGGAGTCGTGGAGACACTTTCCCCCATCAACAGGCGGCAGTGAGAACAGAGACGAACTGAGATTTGGTCCGAACGGTAAATTCGTATGATCTCAAGTTACGTACTGTGGAGCAGATGTTGTTCTTCCTCACTATTTCTTGATATATCCTCTCCTATCTACACAACTCCTGTCATCCTTTCACCTCCGCCTCCAACCCCTCCCCATACAAGCCCACACCCCACCCTCAGACCTCCAACGCACCCCACCAGCAGCGTCCCGTTTCTCATTTCCAAACCATTACACTGTTCTGCTCAGCTGAAGCGCGTCCATATATTCCTAAAGGGCTGGTTAAACTTAATCATTAGCCTAACAAGTTCCTTGCCCTCCAAATGATCATCCTCAGAATTAAAGGGATTTGTTCTGGAAGGTGAGCCGCTAACTGGGACCAAACTGAGTGGATGTTTCCCTCAATCGACAAAATTAACAGTGAGAAATCTTTGTGGTGTTTATTGAATAACTCTTAACAACCTGAACCCACCTTTAACAAAAAAAGCTATAACTATATTTATATTATTCACATAAAACGTTTAGGATTTCCATGAATCCATCTTTCCTCAAAGCTCAGATGAACTTTTCTCCTCCAGCAAGTTACAGCAAAGCTTCACATAATATTTCCATAATTCACACCCTCTTGCTGTTTATATTAGAGAGTATTAGTATTAGAATATTACCTAATGCTAATGCCATGAAGAATGATATCAGTGGGGAATGTCAGAGTAGATCCATCTCCGACCCTCGAGGGAAAACCCCACTGTTGACCTCAGCTTAGAGGACTTGATCGGCGAATTCACAGTACAGAGTTATTCTAACAACCCAGGACTGCTTAGTTAGCACTGGTACAAAGCACCACTGGTAAAAAGTTAAATAATTCCTTGGCACAAATGTTTCTCAGTTATTTGAGTGTTTCAAAAAAAGTTCTGCAAATGTTTTCTTCAGTTTTCACTTAAAGCAATGTTGTGCAAAATAGGTCTAACTCAGCACAATGTTTCCCATTTCCCACAAGTTGCAAAAGACAACCACTGTCTGTCACGAGGACAATCCTGGCAAACAATCAACTACCTCGCTGTCAGGGTCAGCTCATAAACCTCCCGTTCTTCCTTTAACCAAGGAGGTGAAGTTACTGGTGAAGGTCCCAGTAAAAACGCACACGGGGGAAAAACCTGATTCCAGCAAATCCGAGAGGTGCAAAATCTACAGAATCGAAGTCCGAATTGCACCAGAAAGGAATATTTTCTCAACGTGACGGACTCAAGCTTAGATACTCACACACACACACCGAGACACACATAGGAGCCAGAGCCTGGTGGGCAGGGAAAGTAGCTAATGGAGAACACCAAGCTATCAGTGTTGAAAGTGGAAAGTGTGCCAGAGTTTCCATTCCTCTCTGTAGTGGCAGCTCTCAGGAAGTGTCCCTGCTATCACACAGTTAATTGTCTTTATTGTCTGCAGTGTTCCAACCAATATATTATGCTAATGTCAGCAGCTACGCCTGCTATGTACTATTTATTCATTCCCTGATAGCACTTCACGCACATACATGTTTTCTTTTAGAGGACCATCTGGCTCGGCATGTATGACCCGCTCAGAAATGCATGTATGTGCTAATTAATTAGCATTGCTCAGGAAGCAATTATACTGTGATGTAGTCCCTGCCGACAGTCACCCCACACACATGCACTCTCTCTCTCTCTCTCTCTCTCCCTCTCTCCGACTACTCCTTCCATGGCACTTGAACACACTTCATTAGCTTTGATGAGTGGAAGAGTGAACGGCGGTCCGAGTTGCTGTCACTTGGCATCCATCTTCGGCTGTCGCCCAGGCTGGAGCTGGACGGGCCAAAAGGGTTACGCTCAAAGGCCATCTGGTGTCAGATACTATGGGGGAGCAGCCCGGGGTTGATGCAACCACACACACACACACACACGCACGCACGCACTCGGGCAGACTATAGCCTCATAAGTTTGCCAAGTGGCACAGACACACTCACACAACACGCATGTGATGCACGTCATTCGTAGCTCACTCACATTTTGCGTCTGAGCTGTCTGAGGACTTCTTTGCAGTCGTAGTTCTTCGAGGCCAAAACGAAAGTGCAGCAGGTGTTGGACATGATAAACCACACACTGGCTTTGACCAACGTTGACCAGTATAGAATATTAGATAGTAATGCAGTTACTTCTAGGACATCTACAACAAACCATAACAAACTAAAGAAAATACTTGATGAATGTAACGCAGGCAATCAGTCCAAACCGTGTTGTTTGATGACCTTGTAAAATTACGTACCCTTCACAGGGTTCCTTTTCTGTCATCCTCCCAATGTTTATCTCAGTGAATACTCTTTTTTGGTATGTAGAGTTGTGTTTGGTCCCTCAGTGAACATCTTGTCAAAAGTTATATTTTTAAGGCCATGCTTACTTTATAGTTGAGTGACCCGGAGTACTGGGTCATCTGTCCAAATGTCTGTACTCACCATTGTTGATGTTTCTAACATATTTCTCACGTGTTTTTGTGGTTTCATTGCAAAAGCAAAAGTGCCAACTTTTGAAAAGCTTACTAACAACATCATTTGGACAACAGCTCTCAGCCACTGCACCGGACGGGAGAACAGCTCAGCAGCTCCTTCAGTGGCCGACTGAGACACCCTCAGCGCAGGACAGAGCGCCACCGCAGGTCCTTCATCCCCACCGCTGTCAAACTATACAACTCCACTGTGTAGAATATTGCAATAACCCTGGACATTATAAAATCCTGCAATCATCGTCACTTTATAACTCCTTATAAGCAATCATGGACACTATTATATCGCCCATTCTGTTGCACTGAAACATATACATATTTGAATATATTAAAGCTCCCATTATATTTTAGACTTATGTTGCATATAAAGTTAGATCTTTTCTTATATGAGATTTCTATTATTCTATTTGTAGTACTACTTATTCTTATTCTTTATTTGCACATTTCCTCGCTTTTTTGCAGCCGCCTGTGTGTCCTCTGTAATGGTAAATTTCTCCATGGTGAGATAAATAAAGTCTATTCTATTCTCAGCGTTTCTGCAGTTCCTGTGTAAACAGATAAAATTTTCAAAACCCTGCCATGGAAACGCAAAACTTAATGCAAAAAAGACGCATTTTAACTTGAAACACTGTCGTGAAGACGGGGCTTCACATCTCCAGTTTCCCCTATATGTATATTTTTTTCCCATGTGAGGACTTAAGATTAATAGTTGAAAATTGTTACTTCTCGTACAAGTTATCTTCAGTTTATTTTTTTTGCCCTAATGTTTAGTGTTGCCAACATTGTTCCCATTATAGATAAAGAATATATTGTATATGTTTTATGATTTATCATTAAAGTCCACGTTACATTGTGTCCAGTTTCAGACATGTTTTTAAATACTTTTCAGTCCATGCCTTCAAGTTAATAAACTAAAAAAAAAAAACACACACATTTTAACTCATTTTTTCCATACTATACTTTGCTTACTGTCCTGCGAAGTGGCTTCATAGAGTAAATAATAAATTTTGTTGCACATGTGAAAAGTTTCAATAGTGGACATTAAGTGGTTTAGAGCTGCATTTTTTCAGAGTAATGGCTTAAAAAAACAGCATTGGCTTTGACTCTGCAGTTTATTGTAGTTTATGTAAAAATTAGACATGTTATGAACTTTAATATTTCATATAAGTAAATTAAAATGCTACAAATGTAGTTCCAGTCACAGTGATTGAAACAGTACAGTGCATCTCCCCAACTGCTCAGATTAAGATGAAGGAAATGTTCAAACAGAGCAGCTCTACACACTCTCACATTCTCACTTGCCATATTATCAAAGAAATGAAAGTTTCTTGAATATCTACACCTTTAGGGCTCTTGCTAAAATGTTAAAAAGCAAATAAACGTCTTTTCATCATATTCTTATCTCATGAAATCGATGAGGGAAAACAAAACTGACCATAATCACACTGATGCCTTTAATAAAATGTTTAAAATGTTGCTCAGTTAAAGGGTTTAACAACCAGTCATCACTTTCAATTCAATACTGAAGCCCACAATAGCATTTTGTTGACAAATAATGTACCTACATATTATGAGACATTTGTATGTGTGTTTTTCAGTGCCTGTCACATTTTACCTTCAGTTCTGTCACTGCTATTAACTTGATATTCTTACTGTTTAAGGAATGTGGAAAAAACCAAATATGGTGACTTGACCTTTAAAGGGTTAATTATAAGGATGGGTGTCAGTGAATGAAGTGCCTTCAGTTTTCACCTTGTCTGCTGTTAGAAATTTCACCAAATGTGCATGAATCCACTGCAGTCTATCAAACGCATCTATACGAATCCTGAGTAAACAGCTTTGTGTCATATGCATGTAGGCGGCATGTTTTTTTTTTCCTCTGCACACAGTCTCCATGATGTCTGTGGTAATTTCATTTGAATATATGAACTTATCCAAATGAGGGTATTTATATTTCATGTCAGGCCAGGCGTTTGCATGTCACTTCCAACACGTGTAATTTATCAATAACCAGCAGCGGAGCATACAAGAAGCACCGTCGGCTCGCATGAACCCTACGACTGTGAACATGATTTCCATTAACACATGATAAAGAGGAAATGTGTGAAGGAATGTGGCGGCTGCACAAGTCAATCTCCAGGAGGTGCGCAGGAGGTCGTCCATTTTTTTCATATCCTGATTTCATTGCAGTTTTTTTTTTTTCTTCTGCTTTCTTTCTAAGCAAAATTACACTCACGAAAGCTCATTGCGTGGCTTTGGGAGGGAGTGTGCATGTGCGCATGGTTTCGTGTGTTTGCCAGTTGCTCCTCAACTGAGTGCACAATGGTCCATTTTAATGTGGTACCTATCTCTTGCTTTGGTCCATGCATATTCATGGGGAGCTCAGACCGGGGTGGTGACACCGGTGGTGGCGGGGAGGGGCGGTGGGGTTGTCGGAGGTGGTGGGAGTAGCGGAGTGAGATGGGTGGGGGGGGGGGGGGGGGGGGGGGGGGGGGGGGGGGGATGAGGAGGTGGCGGTGAGGTGGGGGGGATGAGGCGTGCTTGTCGGAGTGTGTCACGTTTCCAGACCAGCGAATTTTTTTGATTAAAGTCCCTTATCCGTTTTATCATGCATATCCTCGCTCTGATTAAAGTGATCGGAGTCTGACACTCACAATGTCAGAGCAGAGAACCCAGGAGCACCTCCCTCCCTCCCTCTCTCTCTCTCACTATCTCCCTCCGTCACTCTCTCTTCCACTCCCCCATACCCCACAACACCACCCCATCCCCGAATGCATGCTTGGAATGTGCAAATCTGAGGTTGGTGACACTGGAGATGCGGATGTCCCTCTGACATCTACAAGAGGCACCGATACCGCTATACACACAAACACAAACTGTATTTACACTGTAAACACCAAACAAAAAGCACATGGATTATGACTTGGAACATCGACATATGTGAGGAATTCATGTAGGAAAATACTCATTTGTTGTTCTTATAGCGTTGCTTCACTGACTTACAGGAGAAGAACTGTGTCTCAAGTTAAGATGATGATGGAGAGGTTTATTCTTGTAGCTCTTGTTCAACAGTCTTTAATTGCCCAGAAATGGTTGGAAATTTAACTTTTTGAAAAAAAAAATGGCAGGAATCTTCAGTCTTTATGACCAAAGAGCCATTTATCCTCTCGTTGCCATCATGCATGTGTAATTCTTAAGTTATTTTGTGATTTTGGCACCATCTCATTTCAGGCTCCTTGACGTCCCCGCCTTGTGTCTGATTGCTGTTTCATGCTTTGATCCGTTTCACCTGTATGTGGCTTGGCTCATTTGAACTTTCCAGAGTCGCATTGTATCTCTTGTGATCTCAACGACTTTGTGATTTTAGGTCATTTGGGTTTTTGGCGTGTGTATAAACATTTCTACTTTGTTTTGTGTCCAAAACTGAAAGTCATGTGAAGTGATGGCATTTCAGAAGTGAAACTACAGTGAAGGACTTTTTCCAGATTCATGACTTGAATTTTGAACCACTGTCTTTGTGAATCATGCAGATCTAGTCGTTCAAACTTCTGTTGCGTCTCTGTCCTGGAGGCGAGTAAGAGACGGCAACAGAGAGATGAATCAGTCAGATGAATCCTGTGTCTGTCGCGATTACACTTCAGTCTGAAACATGAACACATGAACAAGATGATGAACTTGCTTTAGCTTTAAAATCCCTGTGGAATGCGCACAGTCCATTTCCTAACTTATAGAGAGCATTGAAAGATTATGTAACAGATCATGATTCATGTGAAAGCAAATTTTGACATGAATGAAGGGTTAAAACCTTGTAAACTTTAGCTTAGTTTCTGTTCACTTATAATTTCTAGAAATACAATGACTGCGTCATTCTTCAGAACTAAGGACTAAGGTCAAGGACTTGGACAAGAAAACAATGACAACAAAACTGAACAGTTTGTGTGAATAATATTTTGGTTTCAGCACCAAATATGTCATTCTGTATATTCATTAGTTGCAAAAGAGTTCAGAACTTCGCTTGCTTTAATGTTTTTGTTTGGTTTTTTTTTTAGAGCTTTATGTTCTTCGAAATTTATATGCATAATTGTGAGTATAAAATACCTTTTGACATTCATTTATTCTGATGCTTGCATGGTCACACACACACGCCACTCTGCGATGGCGGGCTGAATTACAACAGAGGTCTTTCAGAATGTCACCCCATGACGAGAGGATGCGTGTGGGTAGCACTGGGAGTGGGCGTCTCGCACACACACACAAACACACGCACACACACACACGCTTGATGAAACAGCTGGTCCAGACACAGCCGAGACCATCCAATCGGAAATAGTAATTAATGGCATTAGAATATTGCACAGTTTGGTGCCATTGAGGGACTGGATGACTTTAAAATGTGTAAATCCACAAACTTATCTGACCTAGCGACGGGTGGCTTTCCACCCCCTCAGCTAAATAGATTAATTATCTGCAGGGCCTGGTGCTGTCATTGGGAGCCACATGGATATCAGATCAGCCCAGATACCGCTGGAAAGCATTCCTTCTGCTAATGATTACAGCACTGCTGCTGCTTACGGATATGTTTACCCTGAGATTCATGGTGCGAGATGAAGCTCATATGCATGTCGCTGATACAGATGGAAAGGGGAAAAAAAGCTTAGAGAAAAGCACCAAGCTGAAGTCCTGCATCACACCGCAACCTTATATTTATTTTATGAACTGGGGATTTTTATTGTAAAGATGCCGATTCCCACGATACACATTAAACAGCTTTTCAGTTTAACTGTACATGATACTGGCCATGTGAATGTTGTGTGCAGAAAACCCTCAGGTGTATAGCAGTATCTTAAAATGCTGCAGAAGCAGCAGAGTATGTTCTGATGCATTACATCCCGGGGACAGACAAATCATCTGAGATTTTGACAACCAATATGGAAAAAAAAAGGGAGAAAAAAATAACAAGGCAAAAGAAAAAATAGGGTCCAAAGTCCCAGAAAATGGAGAGAGCAAAGGATCTCAGGGGTAAGTATTAGTTGTCACCCCATGATCAAATAGTACAGGCCGGGAAGCGACCAGAGAGAGCCTGCGCCCGGGCAAAAAGAAATATAAAGTCCAGATTTAATTCTGATACGGAGAAATAGAATTTCAAAGCTGGATGTCTTATCGTTGGCATGTCCCTTTGCCGGACTGATTTCCCTAGCAAAAGCCTGTCAGTGCTATTATGTTGAACATGGAACCAATTTACTGCGCCAGCTAAACAGGGTTACCAGTGCTCTTGTACTCCCTAAATGTTTGAAGTTATCACACAGTGGGAAAAATAGCATTTTGAATGTTTGGGGAGGGGGGGGCCGAGGGCCGGCTCGGACGGGAGTGGACTGTAATTGAAAAGTATCAATCAAAAACAAGGCAAGGGCCAGGGAGGGGAAGCTATTATGTTAACCCGGGCCGGCAGAGCGCTGAAAGAGCCCAAATGCATTTCTTTTGAATCAGTAATGCTCCCCTGCTCTCCAAGCCTCTAAGCCCTGCGACCGGGGGCCTCGTATCTCCGGACGGACAGCGGCA
Source organism: Salarias fasciatus (assembly GCF_902148845.1). Lineage (NCBI taxonomy): Eukaryota > Metazoa > Chordata > Actinopteri > Blenniiformes > Blenniidae > Salarias > Salarias fasciatus. The sequence continues at coordinate 19,425,630 of NC_043763.1, read as the reverse complement.
GGGAGGGGAAGAAGGGGATTATCAAGTGGCGCATGTGGCCATTACAGGCCTGTTTCGTGATGCTATCTGCCCTCGGAGATAAGCAAACCCCCGGCTGGTCAGACGTTTCCAATTTCTATACATGAGAGATGAAGACCTTGCGCTTCTGCTTGCCTTCACCTTTTTTTTTTTTTATGTTATTATATTTTTGCCTGCCCCCTTACTTTGCCCTCTCTGTATATTACAAGTGTCCTTTCACGTGTGCGCCGCAGTCCCACTGACCTGCTGCCACCAGTAAACAGCTGAACTTCACAGAAAGGCTCTGCATAGGGGGAGATTGAGATAAACTGGAGGCGAAGAACGAGAGCAGGAGGAAGAGAGGTCAAGGATGAGGAGCGAATGCAGAAGGCCCTACAAGACAAAAGAAAACTGAGCTTGTTGTGGAGGAACCTCCTTTTCCTCGCAGTGTGGAGGATAACACGGTATGAAGTGACACATCACTGCAGCCAGTTAGTATCATGAATTTTTAATGCAGTTACAATTACTCAAGTCAGGATGAGCGTGTGAGTTATGTCTTTTGTTTCAGTAACGTTTGGCAGTGTACTATAATCAGTTGATTGCTTTATTCTGCATCTACCCATTCTTATCTGGGATGTGGTGGGCAGCCATATTACCTGAGAACCGATGGGGATCAAGAGTCTTGACTCTTGGAACAACAGTGGTGACTTGTGCCCTGAGGGAATGGAACTAGCAAACTCCCAATCCAAGGTCCACCTCTCCAGTCTCTCAGCCATAACTGCTCCTTAAGAAGGAAGTAATAACTGTGATCAAGTTGTGATTTTCACCAACTTGCTTCAATATTCTTCATTGCATCAACTTCACTTGTCCATTTAAATGGCCCAATATTCCAGTTTTAAAAGCTTTTTTCTTTCACTTTCTTTGATACACATAATGTGTTCTGATTGAGACCAACTCATCCAGCTGAAGCAGAATATTCTGATGGAGTCCAGACGCTGCAATGCAAACAAAGTGAAAGGTTTACAGGTGAACCTAACAACAAGAGGTCAAGGATGGAAAAGGAAATCCGAGAAGACAAAGAGAAGTAGTTTTTCAGACTAGTGTAAAGCAAATTTTGAGTATTTCTCTGCTAGCTGTGGAAGCACTTCCTTCTTTTTGTTGTAGCCACTTCGGTTGTCTGCTTCAATTACACAATATCCCCACTTTAAAAGCATTTCCTCTTATGGTCTTTGAAAATTCTGAAATGCAAACTAGGCGGTGGACGTAGCTAGTTGAATGCATATTCTTATCAGAGGATCAGAACAAATGCATTTCATTTCATTGAACCACCCTTGTTGTGTTTTGGCCATGACTCAATCTGTTCTGATTAGGCTGGAGACAGGGACAACACACATATTCAAATGGACTAGACCTCAAAGGGTCACTGAACAATTTCCTCTGTTCATGGAAAAAGGATATTGCTCAGCCATTGGTATTCCCTTGTGGCTCCCCCCACCTTTTTCTGAGGGTCTTAGAATAAATTCCTGGATGCATTAACATATAAGAAAGTACAAATGACACAGAGTATAGCCAGTGGTTTTTCCACCAAATAGCCCTTAGTTAAGGACACCCTTAAGTCGAGGTCAAGCTCAGAGCCAGGAAAATTATGCATTCTCGTCGGGTCTGAAGCAAGCTGTGAGTTTTCCATGTATTAAAATGAATTGTTTTACAAGTTTTATCCCCCAGAAATGGGACACCACCGAGATCCAGTGAGCCAATTTCTGTGGTGCTGTCATGGTGCGTGAAAAGAGCCGGGCATACATTTCAATATCTTCCTCTGAGCATTTACTGTGGAGGAAGGAGAGGAGACTGATACTGGACTGCAACTGTTGTCTCTAGTGTTTTGGCAAGATTTTATTATCTTTGTGACTTATTGAATAAGAATACCTTATAAATCCCATGTTGAAGAAAATTGTGTCGTCCTCTGGTAACCTTGGTCCACGCTTTAGAAGTACTGCTTACCCTTGTTACATCTGCTTTCATGAAGCTTCCACTGGTTTTGTGAGTAAAGGATTACCGTATATCCAGCGAGGCCCTTCAACAACCTGAAACTATTAAATCAAGTAGGAGGCTAAATACAGTTACCATCTAGCCATCCATAAAAATGATTCTCAATTAACACAAATGAAGAATAAAACTTGTAATGGACGGATTCAGCATGTTTCATGTTATTTTCACACCATTATTTGAACTCAAACACTGTAACTTGCTGAAGCGAGATGTTTTTGGTGGAATACGGCTTCATAATATTAATCCATCCTGCCCTGTTGCGTTCAGATTAGCGGGGCACTGGAGCCAATCACAGCTGACTATGAGTGAGGGTAGGACACACCATGAATAGGCCTCCAGTCCATCACAGGGCAAACACACAACCACACACACTCACAATCACATCTGTGTTTACCTGCTGCCAAATCCATCCCATACACACCAACAGGGGCCATGATAAAGGAAAGACTGCTGATCATTTCACTGGTCATATTGTTTTGGTTTATATTGGTTTCTAACAGTTTCTGCAGAGAGTCCTATCCAAAGTAATGAACATCCAAGTGATGCAATTCAAACAAAAATGTAGCAAGTTAAAAAAAGAGAAATAGAATATGTTTAAGTTTAACTGGTCCAAGTTTGAAGAAACACGATGGTGCAGTGATTACCGCTCGTGCCTTACAGCAAGAAGTCCCTGGGTTCAAAAACCGGCCGGGGCCTTTCTGTGTTGTATGTTCTCCCTGTGTGTGTGTGTGTGTGTGTGTGTGTGTGTGTGTGTGTGTTACACACGCATGTCAGGTTAATTGGCTAAATTGGCCCTGATTGTGACAGTGCACTGGGATTGGCTCCATGTGCCCCACAACCCTGGAAAGGACAAAGCAGCTAAGAAGATGGATGTCGTCAGTAAGAAGGAGTCTAGGTTAAAATGAAATACACTTTCTTTTTACTGACAGGAAAACAGATTTGGGAGGGGGGGGGTCAGACTTACTCCAACGTTTTTTTCTTCATCTTGTTTTTTTGTGTAAGGTTTACCAAGAGAAAAACACAAAGCTCTGAACAATCTACCAGAGTCACAAACTATCCTATCATCCTAGATTGTAAGGGGAGGTCAGAGTAGCTTCATAACATGCAAACTTCATACAGAAAGCCCTAACTTGGAGGCTCTTCTCACTGCATCCAGAGAGTACCGACAATGATCAAACCAGGAGTAAAATAATTAGAAGCTAGATTTACTGGGAGACATTCTGATAGAAGCGAGAGTGAAGGCGGTTTGCTATGTTAATGGGTGAAGGAATGGGAAGAATCAGAGGTTTGGGAGGAAAATTTGACTCCACAGGTATGCATCGGTAGAGTTGGAGCTAGCCTTCCAGATAGATAAACTGATATGTAAGGAGGAAGAAGGGAGAGATGGAGGGAAGTAAAGTAAGTATGTAGATGGGCAGGGATGGAGGAGGGTGTCAGACGGGCAGGCGGAGGATTTTTAATTCAGATTTCATGTGGGCTCACTCAGCAGTCACTGGAGTCTAAAGTGACTCTGGGGAGCCTCACAGTTCTATATGCAAATAGAGCAACGCACCTGGCCAGTGGAGCAGGCCTGCTGAGAGGTTACTTATGCAAATCTGATTGAGTGAGAGCATATTGCCAGAGCACGAGCAGGCAAGCAGGCGTGTGTGCGTGAGTGTACACACACACACACACACACACACACACACACACACACCACACACACACACACAGTTATATTTCACAGGAGCTCTGGGACGCCATGTTCCCCCAGAATAGAGGTGGCAGACAGAGAGGGAAAGTATAAAGAAGAGGACAGTGGAGGGAAAAGAGGAAAGAAAGGTGGAGAATATGGAAAGGGTGAAAGAGAATGACAGGACAGATAAAGCCTGGAGAAGGTGAGGAGGAGGACGGACAGGAAGGAGGGGAGTAATGTCAGACGATCGAGGCAGGAGCTCAGGAAAGAGCAGGGCAGGGAACATTCAGAGGAGCATAATTCTTCCTGGACATAATCGCATCTCTCACTCCCTCTGTCGTCCCCTTTCTCCCGCCCGTCATGTGACTGGTGGGCACAAGGTAATTTCCTCCGCAGACTTTGTAAATGGGCTGAAATCCCAATATGGCCGGCACCTCTCTTTCTCGTTCCCCTTTTCCCTCAGAGGCTGGCATTAACCTGCTGATTAAGTGGTAGAGCTTGGCTGGAGCTCAATCCCTGCCTGATGCACGGGCCCATGATGGAGACAAATGACTAGAAATCACATTGGCATGAACAGGGCTCTCAGTCAGGCTGCCCCCCGGCTCAGGCCTCAGGCAAAAACACATTAATAAAGAGAGATTTAGCCCGGTGATGATTATTGATAACGCTGTGCATAATGTAAAATGCCAGCACGGATGAGAAAGAAACTTTGTGATGTTTTGTGTTTGCAATGGCAACACAAGTTCCCCTGCACAAGAATGTAAAGCAATCAATTGAGAAATAATCATATCGGTCAGCACCATTGTATAACAATTAAATTAAAGATGCATACATTTTTTATCAAGGACTTTTGAGCTGTTAAAAAGTAAAAAAGAAAAAAAAAAACAAGCCACCCCAGCTTCATCTTGTGTATTGGAACATTGTTGTTGGATGGCTCACTAATGATTGTTTGCGTCTGATCAGCCTGATTTTAGTAGACCTTAATTATATACATGAGTAACACTTCAATGAGTAATTTTCCTCTGAATTTCGTCGTGGGTGAGGTCTCGTACGGTAAACATAGAATGGTGAACAGGTATTGTGTGGTAGACGATGCAGATCTAGCAGCTTTCTAAAAGGAGACCACAATGTACGAGAAGGGTTTAATTTTTCGATGGTTTGACATCATGCTGAATCCATTCGGACAAATAAATGCAGGTTTTTTTCCTCCTCGGTCTCTCGGCACACTTGTTCTGCTTTCAGATTTATTAATGCATGCAGTTTGGTGGAAAACTCCAACTTCTGGGATTTTTTGGTTTTTCCAACCTGCAAAATTGTTTCATCGAGCACGTGGATACTGCAGTGTCCAGTCTGGGTGAACAAACTGAGGGTAGGTCAGTTTTCCATTTCTGATGAGATTTTAAACCTGCGATTTACCCTTAATAATAGAAAAGGTTTTAGGTGACGAAACTAAAATGGTACTCCACTCATGAACATTGGATCATTGACTGAAGGAATATATTCATGGAAAACAGAGTTTTCTTCTCAGGATCGTGGACCACACTCTTCCTGGAAGAATGAGGAGTTTGGCCATCCAGAAGAAACAAAAGCAGAGCATGGAGAGAACCATTCAGGCATCTGATTTGGGTGCTTTCCTAATTCCATTTTCCTGGAGGTGGATCTGGCACAGCCAACTGGACTGAACAGTAAAGGACTCGCGAGAGAGATTACATCTCTCTGTAGTGGCTTGGTGAAAACTCAGGGTTAGACCGGTTTTGAAATGCTGTGCATATGCAGTGTATTTAAATTTATTGTGTAATAGCAAATTGAACAGAATCCAGAAGACATGCAATGATATACTATTATTTCCCAATTAAACAATTAAACATCCACTTTAATTTTGAGATTTCAGTTCAGTGAGATCATGTTTATGTTCTATTGGTGCTTGTTTGACAGCGATGAGTACATGCTGTAGACACTCCAGTGATCTTCACTGCCATTAAATTGGCACAGCTCTGGCAAGTTTTTCCAAAATTCTTCCAAATGCTTTTGAAGTCACGAGACAACACGGCGCATCACAAAAATTCCATCACATTTCACAATTTCAGTGGCAGCTAAACGAGATGGAAAAGAGAGAGTGGGACGTCTGGCTGACGCATCTCTCTCATCGTCCCATGTTCCTTCACTTCTGGTTTTGCTTGAGTTCATTTCTTCTGCCCGCGCGCCCGACATCAGTCACTCCAGCTGACATCCACTGTGTTTAATTAGTTGTATGAAATGTTTGAGGAGATACCTGTCCTTACTGTGTCTAACATTTCAATTTGCTCTTTAGCATGTCTCAGAGTGATAAACTGGCAACCATGAATTGATTGGAGAAATCACAATTACTGTGTAATGGGAGAGTGGGGGTGTGGCTTTAGCTGCCAGTTTTTTTTTCCCCCCCAACACAAACATGTTTATAACAAATCAAGCAGGAATATTAGATATTTGAACTCTTCATCACGTTGCACAAGGGTCATGAAATCTGATGTTTTCTACTTTAAGAAAATAATTACTAGTCGATTCCGCATCGCCCCTGCTCACATCTTTCCAATGGGTTTGTTTGTGCTTCTCAGCGAAGGGGGGTGAAACCAGCTCAAGGAACCAGTGGAGGGAAAAATAATGCAGCATATAGCTATTAATAGCCAAGCTCCTCTCTCGTTAGTCAATGCCTCTTGCTCAAGTAATGGCCCAATTAAGAGTAACCGACCCCGGTTGTCCTCAGGTATGTCATAAATTGATTATCTCACCATGAGCAGACGGCCCAGCGCTTCCTGATCGCGGGTAAGAGAGATGGCATTAGCGTACAAGTGGAAAAGTCAGAACGAGCCCAAACTGGGCTAATAAGCGACAGTTTTCACACTTGTTTAGGCTTATAAGTGCTCATGCAAAAAGACTTGAAGCTGGGGAATGAGGGGGACAGAGGGTAGCGGCAGGGTGAGAGGGAGGTACATCAGACTGTTTAAGCCACATTAAACATCTCTGATCTCTTTTCTCTTTCGCTTCATCCTCAAGCATTTTTTTCCTCAGACATTGTTTACGTTCTAAATTATTATATTATCCCTCATTGTCTTGTATTCTTCATCTTAATGTATTAACTTCATGTTGACTTCTGTTGAGATAAATCCAGCAGCATCGCCTCTTCTGAGCCTTCAGCCGCATCCAGATACAAAGCCTCAAGAAGTATTCCTCTACTCCTGGTAAGTTTGATGAGGGTGGTCAGAAAAGCCCGCGGACTGCCAGCGCACCTGACGAGATGCCCCCGCACTTTGCCCTCTCATTTCTATTCGGGGCCCATCCTCCCCTCATGGCACCCCCCTCTGCCTCCTCGACAGCTGAACAACAACAGGATCCCTGCCTTGGTGACTGACAGCCTCCCTAATTGTATCCACTCATTCATGACAATTTGATTAAAATATTATGCCAAAGTCTCACCCCCCGTTTGTTCCCCCCTTTCCAAATCTAATTTTGATATAAAAAAAAGGGAGATTACCTCCATGAGCATGACTGAGGATGCCATTAATTTCTACTTAATGTGTAATACTTCTATGATTCTAACCTTTTTTTTCCATGCTGTCCATTTTCTAATCTTTTTGTGATCAAAGTTCGAGAACACGATACAGAAGCAAGAAAAGCATGAGTGGTATCCAGAAAGGTCAGTCTAAAGAGTGTCTTGATAGAGGACGAATTAAGTCTTTACAAAGGTGAAATTTAATGTTTATTAAGGACTATAACACATGATTAATTGCATGTGATATCTGTATATTCAATATTATTTAAAGCGATTTTTTAATACTATTTTCTCGAGGCTAAAATAGATTTATTAGGACATTTTGAAAAATTGTACCTGGATTCAGGACAGTGAAACTAAGCTCATTTCTATGGTTGCTTGAGTTCTGATGAAGAGGATGAAAATCTATTTCTTGCTTGTGTCAATTAAAGACTGGCCTCCAGTCAAAGCACTGTACTTACAGTTATTAAGCAATACATTTATTCCATGTGCTTTTATGGTCCATCGGTGAAGTAACGTTAAGCACCAGAGGGTGGGGGGTGGTTCAAGACAATTGTTGAAATTTCCTCTCTGGAGAGGCCAGTAATTCAAAAGACATGAATATATGGACCAGAGGGGGAGTAATTGCCCCGAGGTCACTCCCCATCTAGGAATGCATTGCCCTGGTTGTGATCTGGATATTTGCATTTACACAAACAGGCTCAGTGGTCACGTCAGAAATCAGGTTTCATTTATATTTTTTCTTCCTTTTTCTTAGACCATAATCAACATTACTGTCACAAATACATGGGTACAACAATGAACTGCATCACTGGGCACCAAAACAGTAAAATCAAAGTCGGCGACTCTGTTAGGTTGTTGTTGTTGTTTGGCCATTTATTGCCAGTCGAGAAATAAAATCCTCTTACTAATCTTTCATGAGGACAGAAATATCTATTGTTTTCCATTTCATAAAAATGCAGAGCTATGACAGTATTGAAACTGGTCCTTTATCTTATTTTTCTGTTTAAGGTCATCAGTCCAATTAGCTTGTTCACCTCAAAGGTGCCTCTGAATATGGGCCGAGTTAACTGCTCGTGCCATTTCTCAAAGTGCTCCTCCAAGCGTCTCCTCGCCCGCAACCCCATACACACAGAAAAACATGCACACAAACAGTATCAGTGCCACTATGTATATCCACATACATACAAGCATGCATGAGAACACACGCAGAAACCCATACACACATGCATTTTTAGCTTGAGTTGCCTCCTCCTGAGCTCGCCCTTCCTGTGAAAGAAAAGTAAATCCAGTGTAATATGATAGTTGAAAGCAGGGGGTGATAAGGTTGTGGGGAGGTGGTGGGCAGCTCAATCATTCCCTGAAAAAAAAAAAAAAATTGCCGTGTATCATTCACCTGATTTGAATTGTAGCCCCCCCTTTTTTTGAACCCCTGCCAATTCATTTTGTACATTAAAAATTGGTCAGGGTTGATAAGATTCCATTTTCACGGTTGGCAATGCAGAACTGGCGAAAGAATACAATTACAGACCCCAGAGTAAACTCTCCGAATGTCAACTTGATGTAAATGATCACAAGGCAGGGCGCCACAAAAGAACAGGCTTCAACTTCAACAGCCCTCCTCCCCCCACCCCCGTCAAGCTCTCGCCCCCACCTTACCTTTACCACCTCTCCCTCTTTGTGTGTGTCGCTCTCCCTCTTGCTCTCCGTCACCACTCGACAGCCTTTCACCCGAGCGGCAGCGGGCCGGCTGCAGTGCCAGGGCTGTAGGTGCAGTTTGTTCTGGCGGCGCACAGAGGGGAAGCCGGATGGCACCGTGTCGCAGCTCGATGGCATGAAGGATCCAAAACGAAGTAAAGTTTCTGAATGGGATTCGATCTCCTTGTGGAATGAGCTTAAGGCCGGTTTGTGTGGATGGGTGGGCCACAGTTTTGAACTGTGTTGTAAGAACTGGACAATAAACTGATCCAAAACACACATATGCTTCATCTTTTAGAAGAAATATTTTCATGTTACCCAAAGGCAATTAACTGTCGATAAGTGTTTGAATTTTAAGGCAACATTTTCAAGAAATCAACGAGAGAGACAGTTAAGATCCCTAAACCAATGTTTCTATACTGTGTTCACAGCAGGTTATGCAGTTGTCAAAGTACTCAGATTCACTCAAATACCGTGGAAAGAGCTTCAGGATGACCTGGAACAATGAAGAATTCTGCTTTCAGCCTGTATCAGACGCCAAACACTAAACCAAGCAGGATTCCACTCACCAAAGCGCAAGATAGTCACACCAGTGTCGTTTAAGCACCACAGTCTTTCTGTGATAATGCTCTGGACACATTCCCATAGAAAAGCTTTTTTAATAATGCAGTGCAGCAGTGTATTTAGAGGTCTACCTGGTGTAAAGCATGGAAGAGGTACCATCATGCTGTGGGGCTGCTGGAGTTACTGAACGTATTAGAGTATCTATCCATCCATCTGGCTTCAGTACCACTTTGTCCTGTGCAGGAATCTGGATCCTCACTCCACATAGAGAGGCCCAGCCAGTATTTGAACCCACGACCTTCTCGCTGTGCGGTGACCATGCTAATCAATGCTTCACCGTGCCGCAAGACTATAATAATAGTTCTAATTCTGGTAATTTTAAATGTTTGCACTGAAAATAAATTTATTGATGTTGATAAAAGATTGCTGAAAAGTCTGTATGGTTTTATTCATCCTCAGCTTTGTCAGCAGCTGTGTTATTCTTCACATACAAAGATGCTGCAGTAAAGTCATCAGTTCCTGAAGTTTTGTTTTCCTGCTTCTAGCTATTTGAAAATGTCTTTTCTTTGATTTTATTGAATACCTGCAGCACCAAACAACAGCAGGAACTTTATATGGTTTTTTTCTACCGACGACATGAAACTATCCTGAATTATATCCCAAGAAATTAGACACTATTCCCCCTTTTTTGGCAGCAAACAGCTACAAAACCCTGTCATTAGAGTTCATCAATTAATAACAGCTAAAGCCTAAAACAAATATTTTTATGTTGTCGAGTTATGAAAGAATGAACTGAAATTACTCTGAAATGCATGTGAACGCCTCAGCAGATGAGCCTCATAAAGGGTCTTATTGTTTGAGTCTGTTAATGTTTTATTTTAGGAACATTTCCATGAGGTCAGTGTCAGTAAAAGCAGGTGTAAAGATGCCAATTGTCACACTGTAAATGTTTCTCGCTCTGGCGTCGAGTCGGATTCAGATGTCACCTCCTTTGACTACAAGGTGTCATCTGGTTTGACCTAACCTCGCCGCCACCCCGCCCCCACACTGTCACCCGGATTAAGAGCCAGGCCTCTGCGGTGGCAGCAGGATGCTTTGACACCTTGCAATTACAAGGGTCGTGTCCCCGCCATCCAATCACACATTACCAGTCGCCAGCGTGCCCGGTGACCCCCGCACCCCCACCCCACCTCCCTCACTTTTTCCTTCCCCTTAATGACTCTCTCTCTCCCTCTCTCTCTCGCCTCCTCTCCGTCTCTGTGCTCTCCCACTCCATGATTATTCAGAGGTTTGCACATTAGTCAAGCTGGCTGTGATGGACAGCAGCATGCATAAATTGTTTGCACTGACTGAACTTTGACTCTCCGCAAATAGATGGAGAACATGCACAAGCCATGACGTCTAATCCAAGCATAAGACCCGCGTGCACAGGGGTCAGGGGTCAAAGACATTCTCTGCATCAATAGCTGTTTGCCTAATAGGGGTGACAGCATGTCTGCCTGTACATAGCAGAAAGTCAGTGGTTATACTTCAGTGCATCTGATCCAACAATATGCTCCCGTTTAAGCTGTGACATTTACGGGGGCTCTGAGACCACAGAGCGTGGTGGCGCTCTGAAGTCAGATAGAAGGACGTCCGTGTGTGCTTTGAATGGGAACTGCTATCTTCAGGAGGAACAAATAAAAGAGTGATGATAACCAAACCCATCATAGAAAAGGTTTTTTTTTTCCTTTTTTCATATAGACTGTAGCTGCAAGTCTGTAACCTTTGGCCTGACTTCTGCTCCAAAAGGCCACTAATGAGTGGAGGTAGTCCACAAAAAGTAAAATTAGCATTTTATTTCTTCAAGATCATATTTTCTTGATCTGAGGGGGGGGGGGGGGGGGCTATCGAAGTAAGACATCTTGGTTACAGCATCTGTTTGGAGAAGTTAAGGCTTCAATGCAAAAATATTGGACTGGAAACAGTTTAAGATGCATTTCAATGTTCAAAAATGTTCAAGTTTGTAATATGTTGGAATATATATCTATGCTCAGTCGTCCAGTTCTTGAAAAACTACAGTTGATGTGCCAGTTTTAGAAAGTTTGGTCAACAATTTTACAATTTTACCTTTGTGAGCTGTGTCACAGGCATAACACTGCCCAGGTCAAAATATCACAGCTAACTAAATATAGAAGTTCAAAGCTTCCTGCTTTACTGTTATTTTACAATTACTGAAATGGTAAATCAGGTATTTTGAGCATGTGCTGGTTAAAGGTTTATATCTGCATTATTTGAGGAGCATCTTTACCAATAGAGTTAAATGTTGGGATTCCCTTTTCACTTGTTCCCCATTAACACACATTTCCCACACATCTAACATGACGAGGTTTGTGTCACGTCAACTTGCAACCATGTCACTTTCTCGCTAATTCCACCAACTTCCATACATTCAGCAGATTTCTGTGCACGTTTCAGCTGAATTATTTAATCAAGTGGCTGCATTAGAGGCATCAGCTCACGGTGTATTTATCAGCGGAGCGGGTTAAAGGTTGCTCCATATTTAATATTGGCGGCTGAGTGTCAGATTGTGTGTTTGTGTGTGTGAGAGTGCATGTAGTCTAAATGGCTGCAGGGCTGTATTTCTAAGCATGTCACCCAGCATGCATCATGGGGCCTGGAGATCATCAATATTCATTTCCTTATGACAGCAGCAGTCAGCGTTGTGTAACGCTTAGCACTTAACAAACGCCGCACTCCCACCACTTAAACATATGTCAGCGTACCGCAAAGATGTTTTCATCAAGGACAAGAGGAACCCATGCTCGTCCTTAAACATACAAACATGCCATAAGTACGGGCTGATGATGGAGAAGAGCGCACGCACACACACACACACAAAAAATCCCAGAAGATGCAGCACCACAGATATATATGCAAAAAGGGGAAAGGACAGAGGAAAAGTGGGGGCTAGAGCGGGAAGGAAAAGGAAGGACACAAACAAAAATGGGATGGCTAGAAGGGCAAGAGGGAAGAGCGCAGGATAGAGGAGGGGAGGAGAGGTGGAGCGCCAGGGCACAGGGAGTCAGAGCCGAGGGCTTTGACAGGATGCCATGTTGGCCGATGGCTGCTGATCTCTTCTCCTCACCCACCAGTCAGCCTTTGACACCAATGAAACGTGGCTTCTCTGTCCCTAATGACCACATGGCTGAAGGTGATGGCGGCAGCGGAGGGAGGAAGGGGGCGAGGGTGTGAGGCTGAGAGAGTGTGTGTGTGTGTGTGTGTGTGTGTGTGTGTGTGTTGGGGGGGCGGCTAGAGAGAGGAAGGGATCAGCGAGACAGAGGAAGCGGATGGGAAGGGGTTACTTCATTATGCATCAAATTAGAAAAATTCATAATTTATCATTACACCCAGCCCGAAATGCCACCCAACTGAGCCTCACCCCCGCGAAAAACATCACGCCGAGTGAGGAGAGGGAAGAGGGGGGAGAAAAAAAGAAAAAGTAAAAAAAAAAAAAAGAAAAACTGTCAGAGCCCCAGCAGCAGCCGATGGGCAAAATTAATATGCAAATGTATGCAAGAAATTAAAAAGCAGAATTACACAGGCAAATGAGGTAGCTACACTTGAATTGTTAGGATTATGAATAATTACTGTGAATTTCCTGCTCCTAATATAACTTGTTTTTTGATAAACAAAGACTTAATTATCGAGATGCGCTGGAGAATTTCCGCGGCACTCATTAATCTTGCAGAAAAAACAAGTCCCCAGTGGCCGCCGGTAATGAAGAGAGCGTGCCCTGAATCGGCACGAGGATCAGAGCCACAGGGCGCTGGGCGAGCCGCCACCAGACGCCGCCCTGCCACTGTCCCTCACCATACCCAGGAGGGTCATAACTTCTTCCGCTAACTATCAAAGGGACTTATTTATGCTGGCAACCCAGCCATAAGTCCAATTTTATGAGGCCTGGGGCTGCGGATGGGAGGGAGGAGGGTGATACACAGAGGCTGAGGGAGGCAAAAGATAGGAGGGGGTATCTGTTCATGCGCTTTGGAAATGCCACTTTTGTCACTGCAACCTCTCCCCCCGCCTCCCCTCCCTCTCTCCCTGCTCGCTCAGTTTGCTCTCCCTCTGATACAGACATGAAGCCTAAGGTGTTTTGGCAGAGCGCTGTCCTCGACGGGGCATGAAGCCGGGGTCCGGGGCAGTCCAGTACTTTCTGCGTATGTGTGCACTTTTGCCCCTTTCATGACCATTTTCAGGGGGGTTTCTCCATCTTCTGGACTTCCCAAGAGTCACCTTTCATGATTCACATTGAAAAACATTTATTTACCCTTCGATGCAAATCCTGTGCACATTTGGAAAGCCCCTTTAGGAATCCTTAAAGAGCTCATCTGTTATTATTGGCCAGTTTCCAGAAAGCCATGCAACACCGAGTTCTTGTAATTTGACACCAGCCTCACTTTTATGCCAGATGTGGGTATATACGGCCAAGGATCTCATTGAAACATTGGTTGTCACAGGAGGAAAAGTTCTTCTGACTTATACAACACAATCATCATTCATCAAATTCACTTGCATTACACCACACCGTTCCAGCATTTCCCATTCTTAATTTTTTTATTACACAACACATAATTAAGTGGACAACATAAGCCCTTATTTTTTTTTAGCATATAGAGCCTACAGTACTGCGTATTACCATAACTATATGCAACAGACTGGCTTTGTCAAAGATACAAATGCTTGTATTTGTGATGTAAAAATGAGACACAGTTGGTGGTTATTTTTAGATTCACTGGGAAGAAAGACTTGAGAGAGGAGATAAAGCTTCAGGGATCTGAGGTACAGATGGCAGCAACTCGGCCTGGAAGGAGCAGTTTTTCTTTTGGGAAATCAGCCGTCCCTCCAACATTTGCATCCGAGTCTTTCCAATAAAGAGACAGACAGAGATCGACAGACAGACTGAGGCAGTCTGTGTCAGAAGAATCAGAGGGAAACGAGCTAATGCTAAAAAGGACAATTTTGACAGCAACTACAGTTCTGTCTGAATTCAGCCCACTTCATCACTCAGCATTACGAGCGCTGTGGCATCAGAGGCCTTTCGTCTGCCTGAATCCATGAACTTCCACACTTGCCCTTAATGTTTTGAGGACACACTTGCGTTCAGACTGTCTGGGCTGCCAGCATGCGGTTCAGTCTGTACGAGGAGAACGAGACGCTGTTACACAATTAAACATAGTGGGAAAATTCAACATCAGCTTGAATGGGAGTATATTATTCAACACTGCTTGATGGGTTCGTTCAATTCAATGACTATTACATTACACACAGGGCTCAGATACAATGAGACGTTATTTCTGGGGCCTCCTGTTCAACTGTGAAGGCTGCTAAAAAATGTGAATAAATCCATCAAGATCAAGATCAGAAACTGCAAAGCAGAGAATTAAAAAAAAAAGAAAAACAACCAATCAATGTGGTCAAAGCTGATCGGGTCAGAACCAAGAGGCCATCACGTGGTTGATCTGTCATCATAAGGTATATAACAGCATTTACTGGCTGGTTCGATGTTGTTATCAAGACGAAAGCAAATACTGCCTGCTCTTAAAGCCCTAAAAGTACTGCAGTGAAGTCAACCGAGTCATGTGGAAGCTGGTACTTTGTTGACCTTGTTAAAGGTGTGTATAGTCAAAGCTACTATGCATTTTATTGCATTTGGATTATTGCTGTGATAACAAAATAATCTTTAAATTATGGAACATAATACAGAGAATGGTATGGTGTCACTTTATATAAACTGTTTCTTTCAGACCCTGTATCTGATTTACTAAGGTCTTAGCACCATGAGCGAGTGCAAAGATCAGTGTTGACATGATCTGTGTGCAATAGACCCTCCTTGCATAAGAAACATCTGCAGAAAATGTCCCGTGATCAGCAGGAAGTGATTTAATGGAGCACCGAATCCCCACAAGAACAAAAATGTTGAACTGGACATTGAAGTTATCAAATCTATCCAAGAATTCTAACCAATAAAGGTGAGGCCCTGCTTACACAACATTTCAAGGGAAAATGCATCATTTTTATATTTCCATTTCAGAAAAGTTTGGTGTTTACACACCAATGTTTTGAAAATGTCCATTCACACAGAAAAGGCAGAGATGCTGAAAACAATGTATTCGGAGGAAAATATACCTAACAAGGAGAACTTGCAAATTTGTGTCAAGATTTGAAGAAATTGTGAAGGATTTTACCAAAGAATGGAAGAGACACTAACAACGCATAACATAATTTTACTTCGTTCAGTTGAAAAGCATAATGAACTGTAAGTGTAGACATCTGGAATGAGTAAAGTAAGATACTTGATCGAAACAGCAGTCTCAAAGAGAAAAGGTCAATCTATAGGTTTTTTTTCCATTATTTAATTGAAACCAACAAACCGGATGAGAATAAGATATGCGAGATATGTCAATGAGAGCTTTAATAAATATTTTAGCAATTTGGGCAGGCCTGGATATCTCATTAACTGTATTTAGAAGACATGTTTCAGTACGTAGGTCAGAGTTTAGGTGTCCATAAACTGTATCATATCTTCACTGGGATGTTTTGGTAAATCGGACATTGAGGAAGAGAGCTTGCCGTCTTTCTGAAGGGCAATCTTAGGAGTAGGAAGTTGGGATCCTCGATCAAGACAATGTTTTCATTTGATCTTTTCTGTTCTCAATTACTTAGTCTCATCTAGCTCCATGATGTTCAAACTCTCAAAATGAAATCTAGTTTGAATGCTTTTTTTTTAACGTACCTTCTTTTGTTTCAAAGCAACCAAAACTCAAAACTTTAAACTTTAAAGTTGAAGCCACAGACGTCCCCCTTAAACTAACCCACCAAAAACCCGCTGAAAACAAAGACACAGCAGAATGTGTGTGTAAAACACCAGTGCTTGCTGTTTTCCTAACCCTGACCCTGAAATCAATTTTGCGATAGTTGCAAAGCTCAAATAAACACAAAGCATTACGAGCCGTTGGTTCTGACTCAATAAGATCCAGACAATGTAAACCATGAAGTGTCCGCATTCCACACAGCAAGCAAACCAGACGGTTATTACATCACCCCTGAGCAAGGGCCTGCAATATTTAACTCATTTATGGAGTTAGGAGCAGAACGGGCGTAGCCAATGCAGCGCATGTTGTCAATATTTCATGTTGAGAGCAATTTAATATATTACATTGTCTCTGTGTGTTCGTTGAGCCAGTGCAATCATCAGACTCGTCTCAGATTTTCTTTAAACCATATTTGTGTAGAATGTATTTGCTGTGTGAGCCCCCGCCATGTCCTGGAGCTCCCATCTCTTCCCCGCTGGTCGCGTTCAGACCATCCAGACATGTCAGCGTTTCATCAATAACGGACAGCAGACAGACAAGCAACGCGTAAGAGTGGTGCCACAAAATTCAACTGTTTTGGTGTGCAGGAGGAATTTAGGGTCATATTTGAAGAAGCTGAAGTGCTCAGTCCGTAAATGACTGCACCTCAATCAATTAATTATTCATCGGCATGTCTTGAGCATGATGTAAAGTAATAATTGTGCTAATATTCCCTTTGAGAGCCAGGTGTGCGAGCACATTAATGCACTTCACTGTTTGCATTCAAGCTTCCATAATCAAAGATGGGGCCACAAAACCTCATATCACCATGATTCATGTACAGTTTCTCCATCCATCCGTCAATCTTTTATGTCACTTTATCCAATTCTGGGTCAAAGGGCACTGGAGGTGATGCATGTGAGATTCACATGGGACAGGTCTCCAGTCAGTCTGCACAGTTATCAATGTACAATATCATACAGAAACAGTCCACCTCAGCATAAAACTGTTTTTTCCTCCACAACCCATGGGAGCTTTTACACTTTTATACCGTGATGAATGTGGCAGGATTTCCATATATCGAAAAATGCAGTTAAAACTTTTGCGTGTCATATACGTACACTATACGTTCATCTAAGGAATGCCAGTTCAAACCACTGCTATAGTCTGAAGGATCCATCAGCGACAGCAGCAGACGCCGGTAAAGGAAATGTAATTTTTGTCTTCAAAGGCGCCGGATAATAATAAACCCTTAAATTTGGTCTTGATCTTGTGAAACACTGAAGGATGAATTCTGCACATGTAAGAATGAAAAGGAAGACTTGCGAACTAAAACGTGGAACCAAGTCCGCACGCCGGTATAAACAGTAGCCAGCTGACATGACAGCAGAGACGAGCCTCTTCCCAGCGCAGCACAGGAATGACAGATATCACTGCCTTTGTTTCCATGCTTGGGGCCAGTTAAAGAGTATTTTTCTACAGCGCTGCAGGGTCAACTACAACATATCATTATCTTTGTTAAGAATTACCATGGTGAAGATATGAAGAAGAGAGAGCCTGACAACCTTCATATTAAAATGTGATGGGAGTGACATTCAACGATGAGTGACGATAACTTTTTTAGGTCAGCTCCACACACGTACACACACACACATGCACACGCAGTCATTAATTAGACAACACCCTGCCATCGGCTCAAGACGTCTGTTTGAAAAACAAAGGAAAGGATGGAAGAAAGGAAGGAAGACTATCTGTCTCCTGATGAGGCCCGTACCTACGAGCTGACAGGCCCGCTTTGATGCCACATCCCCCTCTCTCTGTCTTGTTCCACTTTTGCTGATATGTCTGGAGAGAGAGAGGAAGGCCTTTGTTGACATGAAATAGAGGCGTTAAGTGAGCAGAGTCATGCCGCATATTGTGACTGAAGACATTAGAAGGAGAGACCCCCTCCTCTCCAAATGTCAGGGAGAAAGGCTTTGTGCTTTATTTTTTTTTGGGGGGGGGGGGGGGGGGGGGTGCGTATCTATTGTGTGACAGTCTGCATCAGTAAAGTTGCAAGTGAGGCTAAAGGTTTGTGTTGGAGTGTTTCTGTCTCAGTGAAGGTGGTACATATACTGTATACAGCAGCACCACAACAACAACAAAAGAAAAAGGTTTGAAATTCCTTAGATTGCTGCATAGTTATTTCTGTTTGACAAAAAAAAAAAAAATGCAATTAAATAGTTTATTTGTATATTAAACACAAAAAGTGGAAGAAAAAAATCAAAATGAACAAAGGAACTGGTGACTTGAAAGAACAAACCTGAAACTTAAACCATAAAACCAGAGCTACATTTTCGGTGAATACTTCACTTATGCCTCGTAAAAAAGAGGAACTTTCATGCAGAATTGTCGATGTTGATGCTAATGGGATCAGCTAACCAGTGGAAACCAGTGATTTTAGGTCTCACACCAACTGTCCACAAATAGGGTGATCACCCGTCCCGCGTAGCGCGTGCGCGTACAGCGTTTGAAGACCATTTCACGCGTCCCGCAAAATGAAACCGTGTCCCGCATAATCAATGCTTGATCTAAAAAAAAAAAAAGCTTGCTCACCGCACTCGCCACACACACACCCGTCAGTGAACAACTGCGGTCAAGCCAGCCGGCGCTCTGACAAACACAGCAAAGTGAGCCGACGTTGTTTAGCAGTGCACACATATTTTACGCGTTACGGTAAAAGCGAAAACGAGAGGATTGCAAAACAAACGCCGCGGATCACACTCACCTTATTCATAATTAATAGAATACACATGAATACTGTTGATAAAAACAAAACTGAACAAAAAAGTAAATGAAGAAAAGCTTTTGTTAATGCTGATTTTCAGTCAATTGGTCAAATGAACTGGGAGATATCGAGCTACAATACTTTATCTCTCCTGCAAATATTAATATAAAATTTTTGCAATATTTAAAGCTAAAACAAAGAGCTGTGTTTGAAAGAGACACTACAGTAATGGGATTCACAGGTGATTTGGAGTAAATAGGTCAAATAACTTGGAAGCTATTGAGAAAAAAACCTCTTTTCTCATAAAAATATTAATAAAAATTATTAGGAACATTGCCAGAGCAAACAAAGAGGTTTGTCTGAACCAGACTGTGTAGTAATGTGATTCGCAAGTGATCTGGATTCAGTAGATCAAATAACCTGGGAGTTATTGAGCTAAAATACTCTATTTTTCATAAAAATATTAAAGCAAATGATTGAAAATATCAAAAGCTAAAACAAAATGATGTGTCTGAATCAGACACTGTAGTAATGTGATTCACAAGTGACTTGGAGTCAACAGGTCGAAGAACCTGGGAAAAGCAAAACACACTGAAAGCTCATTAACAAGAGTGGCCTATTATGAGCATACAGCAGCAATTACATCTGTTTGGGTAACAGGGCAACAAGAATTAACGTTAATATACCATGTAAAGTGGGATCTGCTGGAACTTGGTATACCGGTATCAGTGAGCGAGTCTGCCCGCCGGGTGGGGGCGCCGCCACGCTTAATGGTGTCCCACATTGTCCCTCAGAATCATACCCTTTGTCCCCCATTGGACTCATTAGCAGGTGGTCACCCTATCCACAAATGAGCAACACAATGCTCTGGCTTCTCTCCCTGGTGGGTGTGTTCAGCCATATTGACTCCAGAGCCTAAATAAAGAATGTCTTAAAAAAAAAAAAAAAAACAGTTTTAAAAAGAAAACCCCCAGTGTTTGAGATCAAATCATAAACATTGGATGAGGATAGCATTGTTGTAGTCTCTGTGACAATCATTTAAAACATCGATCAGAATGTATACTTTATAATCCTAGGGGAAATTCCCTTTTCTGTATTTACCCATCTTATTTGTAACTAATATAATCTATATTCATATAATCAACCGCATTATCAATAGTTCTTCCCAAAACAACCTCCAGCTCGACATTTTGATGGCACTGATGTGACAACACGGCCAATAACCGACGACAAACAATACAGAGATGACTGATGGACAAAAAATGGCGGAACCAAATGGTCACTGTCGCAACTCTGTCACTATACGGCTCTGGGATCAGCGACAGCCCTTGACATCCTAGTGTTGGATAAAATGAACATAAACAGCAGAAGAATGGATCCTAGCATGTCAAAGGTTGACCAAAGAGTTCTTGATATTCCATAATGTCGCCCAGAGTTCTGTGGATAAAAGTGAGGTTGAAAGAAGAAAGTGAAGCATGGTGGAGGGACCATCATAATTTTGGGCTGTCATTCCTTCTTAGGGCCTAAATCGCTTTTTACTCAAGAAGGGGAAAATTATGGCGAAGTTAAAAGTAGAAATGATGTGAGGGTGTGGACAAAAAATACAAATTTATGATTTTACCTATTATACAAATATGTACAACACAGAATTGAATCTTCAGGAAGCTAACCCTATTATACAAGGATTATGTGTTTTGTTTTTTTTTCCTGACATAGCAGCCCTTATTATTCGAGTATCATTTCAGTCTCATTGTACCTCATTTCAGATTACTTTTCTTGTGGAGCCAAAGGTTAAGTGAGGGTATTCTTTTACCTGGCTTAATTAGGCTTGCATTTATTGCAAATTAGTAAATTTATTACCCAACATGAAGTTACACGGAAACTACAGAAATATGTCTTACATCTTCACACACTGCTGTTCTCTCACCCACTTTCTTAAACCATTTACCCTACCACTATAACATCTTAAAGCCGTGTGATAATTACAGTACAAGGAGCTCGAGGTTAATCAGTTAAGTAAGCTGGCACTTTATTACTCTCCCTGTTTGAACTTTTTTAAAATTATAACCTCCAATTTATGACGTGATGAAGTGATTTGTTCTATTTCAGCCGTATTGCAGCGTGAGACGCTGGTCAAGGTCTCAAATTGCACTTCGGTTGCAAACACAGCCACAAAAAAAAAAAAAAAAAAAAAAAAAAAAAGCGTTTGTTTTCACATAAATAAGTCCAAATTTCCCCTGAGCGTGTGTGTGTGCACGTGCGTGTGTGCATGCGTGCGTCCCTCTCCTCCCTGATGAGGACCTTGTTGCCATGCTAACTAATGGCCTTCAAGTCGTCAGGGCAGTTAGAGAGTGTGTGTGTGTGTGTGTGTGTGTGTGTGTGTGTGTGTGTGTGTGTGTGTGTGTGTGTGTGTGTGTGTGTGTGTGTGTGTGTGTGTGTGTGTGTACGCGCGTTGCAGCCTCAGACTGATCTCCCTGCTGCCTGGCCGAGGCCCAGCGCACCCTTGTCAGTTTAGTGATTGTAAAGTGGCCACAGGAGGTGACGGAGCTCAGCCAGCGCGATGCCAGCCAGCAGCATTAACCAGCTACTCAGAGCCAATTAAAACGCTCGCCTTGACCTGAGGGGCCAGGACAGTGGCGCTGGCGTCGCCCCTCCCTCTCTCTCTCTCCCTCTCTCTCTCTCCCTCTTTGGGGCCTTCATTAAAGACAAGATGCAGCGGATTGATCTCCAAGGACACTTCCGACACACAAAAGTGCAGTACACACCACGTGCACACACACACACACAAAATGAATGGCTGGAGTGAACACATACGATTCCATTATGAGCAACAATGCAAGTGCACAGTCTAACATGTACACAGTGCCCCCCCCCCCCACCCCCGCACACGGACGCACACAGGATGTAATTAAGCCGAGCGGTAATAGCAGCGGCACGTTCTGCGGCCGACACGATTGCATCAGCGTGCGAGGTGTTGAAAGGAGAAAGCAGGGTTGCATCACAACAAGGAAGGGGGGGGGGGGGGGGGGGGGGGGGGGGTGTTGGGGGGGGCTTTACCTGAGACAAGCACCAACATGATTATGCACTGTAAGCTCTTATGAACATGAGGCAACCACACCCAGTCAGCTGAAAAGTGGAGCAGTGGTGCTGATGGGAATGAAGACCGTCTCTGTATCATGGGATTTATAATTTATGTATTTTCCCTTAACTTTCAGAGGGCTCGCCACAGATGTTAATGCAAGTTACAGAGGATTTGAAATTCTTCACAGTTTCACGCTTCAACGCATAAAGTCGTGGAATTCATTAACTAATTACTACAACTGAAAAGTTGGGATTTATCTTCTAAGGCAGTCCGGCCCGCCCCATTAACACGGTTGTATTATTGTAATATTGCTGTGACACATTAGCTGATCTGTCGGTGCTGTGTGGGCCAGTCTGGTGACCGACTCATTCAGTTTAGCTCAAGTTCAAGTTTACATTCAAAGGGTATTATTTCACCGTTTGACCAGTCCAGCTCACTCAAGACGAAACTGGGCTGCATGTGGTCCCAGAGCTAAAACGTGTTCTTAAGCAAACGAGAGGTTTGTGAACTAGAGTGATAAATTGAATCTTCAGTTCATGCAAAATGAATGAAAAACATGTACATTCATCATTCATAGTCATTGTAAAATTTGCACAAAAAAAAATAGAATAAAAACAATTAGCTATAAATGCTAAAACAGTGAGATTTTCAGTAATTTCCTCCATGATCAGAGCCATACTCCAATTGTATAGCATACATCATATAAATGTTAGTCAATCCATCTGCATTCTTCTTTTCAAAAACAAGACCTGTCAGAGAAATACTGGCACATCTGTAAGACAGTGAAGCACCATGATCTGATCATATCTGGAAGACTTATCAATAGCCATTGCTAATGCAACATTTTAAATCCCAGAAGGTTCTGTGATGGAAAGAGTCTTTCAGTGTTTTTCCATTGTGACAGACAGTCAGATCGCTACAGATGGACACGAATCCTCTCGTCCCTTGTTTCCCATCGGCAAACACGCTGCCATAAAGAGAGTCCTGCAGCCACGCCTGGAGGAAGCAGCGGCTCTGCAGCACTCTGCCTCTGACCAGGACCCGGGGACTCGTGCCAGAATGGGCTTTTAATTAGGGACTCTGTCGCATGGTGGGAGGCCAGGTTTCCCAGCACTTCCACCTAATGTGGAGTAAGTAGGATTTATGGCACGTTGCTCAAGCATGTCCCCCAAGCAGTTCCATGGAGGGATGTCTTGTTTTAGCGGTGAGACGCAAAATGGGGTCACATTACTGTGGCTTTTTGTCAATGGCAGTACTTAGTAGCTTCAATGTTGAGCAAATCATGGAAAATTCTCACTTACAGCAGAGTCACGATTATGATATTAGACACTATAACTCATCTTATGTGAGGCTAAAGCCAACAATGGGTCAAAAGGCAAATGTAACCGTTGTAAAATTGGTCCATTCCACTGATTACATGTCTATGAATCCTTTGATGTGTGAGCAGTCCTCCGTCTGTAGACTTCGAAATTTGTCTTTGCGAAAATGCAGAGTTGGACAGAACCCACAAACACGCCGATACAAATGCACTAAGTGCACTCATACTAAATTCATAAGAAGTTATTAAAAGTGCATGAGACAACAAACATACTCCCACCCATGAAACAAGCATGACCAGACGACAAAAACCAGAAGCCCGTCCACCGATTCTCTGTGTGCTCCTCACCATTAGTCTTTTGTTCATTTCCATCCAGTCAAAAACGGTGCAGAGTGGTGGCTCCGCTGTCCCCGAGGATCATCCTTCACACACCTAAACACTCCTGGAGACACCTGACCTTTTAAAATATTAACATCCCCACCCCCTTTTCATTTCATTTTACCTCATTGGGGAAAATAAATAAATAAAAGTGAGCTGTTCGCATGTAACACTTTTCTGTGGTGTGGATATTGCAAGCAAGAAGCACACTGGGCACACCAACTTTCGCCAATACACAAAAGCATAAGTCTCCAACAAAAAAAACTGTTCGATGGATTCTTCTCAAGGATTAATTCAGAGGGATCCATTGATCCAGACCACTGGGAGAGAAGAGGTAAAGATTCTTCTTTTTCAGTTTGTTTCAGAAAAGTTTTGGGTTAATGCACCAAAATGTTGAAGATGACGTCCATTTACACAGAAAAGGCAGAAACGCTGGTGCACTTGCAGGCATTTTCAAAACGCCCCACTTTGGGAGCCATTTCCAAAAAGTTTTCAGTGCCTCTGAGCATCATCGTTGCATTAAGTTAAAACCAAAATACAAGGGAAGCTTTACGTTTACACTTTAAAACATTGTTGTTCAAACGGAGCCTTAGAAAAAGAAGACATTGGCTCAATTCCCAGCCCGATCATTCTTTACATCATATCTTCATTTGTGTGGCTTCACCTAATTGTTTTTGACCTAAACATCTCCAAACAACAACAATCTTCCCCAGGGAGGAGGAGGAGGACTGGGGGTGATGTATTACATGTTTCATGGCTTGAAATGTGACAGATGTGGAGCCTGGACAAGAGAACAGCAGTGTGTGAGGACCAGAACAAACCGCACCGCGTCCTCCGGGCCGGTCAGAGGTCATGGAGCTGAAGTCAGAGAACAAACGGTGAAAGATCAGAGAAGCAAACCCCGTTTCTGGCTGGATCCCAGTCTCAGACCCTCCATTTGCACTCTGGCTGGATTTGTGTGTGCGCGCTATGGATCGTCAAAGCATCAGTTGGAGAGTTCAGTGCATGTGTGTATGTGTGTGTGTGTGTGTGTGTGTGAGTGTGGCATAGCTCCGAGCCAGCGGCTAATGCAGCCAAACCGTGTGTACATCAAAACACGCGTTAGCACGTGTGCGATGGACAAATGCATGTTTGTGACTGTATGTGGATCCGCGTCCCCCCATCCCACAGGAGCCCTCTCACCACATGCTTAATGAAGTCCCATGGAAAGGCGAAAGACGGGCACATGTGTGTTTGTACTGCTTGTGCATGCAAGTGTGTGTGTGTGTGTGTGTGTGTGTGTGTGTGTATGGTGTTGCTCTTGTTTTTCTCCCCAGTCGCCTTTTGAGCCATGGCCTTAATTGGGGGCCCGAGCGTCCAATTAACTGTGAGCACAGCATGGCCGTTTGGTGCGGTGGCCAAATATAATGTTTTCATCCCAGCTTGCACTGCCTGCCCGGACCGCCACCAAACCTCACCTCAGCCTACCCCATCCCCGGGGACCCCCTCTTAGCCCGTGACACTGCGGGGGTTAACAAGTTTCTGCCTGGCACCTGATCCAGTCCACTTCACACCTCACACCTTGCGAGAGACCCGCTCTCCTCCTTCAACCCGTTTCTTTTGTCAAGCGTCCTGCATGTAGGTCACAAACAAGGGGGGAGGCAGCGGGTGAGGGTGGAGGAAAAGGACAGGTGGAGAGAGAGAGAGAGGGAGAGAGAAGGGGATGCTGGGGAGTCCCATGGTCCCTACTTCATTAAAACCAAATAAAAACCGGGGGTCATTTATCTCTTTCCCTGCAAAGCCATAAACACAAATAGGTTCAGCACGGTCGTCCCTCCCTCAGCCGGTGGGTATATATCACAGCAGATAAAGCCGGCCTGTGATGATAGCTTGTATTCAATTGGAATGTAGGTGAAATTTTAGATTGCTGATATGACTGGAGGGATGTGGTGTGTGTGTGTGTGTGTGTGTGTTTGCAGGATTATGTTTGTGTGTGTGGTGGTGAGAGAGCGAGAGAGAGAGGGCGGGAGAGATTAACCCGCACCTTCCTTTCTTATTTCCTTGTAGGGGACAACATTAAATCACGTCCCTCAGTCTGAATGATGAGCACTGATGCTTTTCATTCTGCATTCAGGTGTGTTGAGATGGATTGAGGTGTGAGATATTCAGAGGCATCGGGTTATAAAATCATGTAGGGGGAATACTGGGATTTAAAAAAAAAAAAAAAAAAGCTCCAACACATCTGATTTCTGATGTAAAAGACAAAGTCGAAAGAGATCAGTCTTCTGCAAGTTTCTGAAATCAGTGACTCATTATAGTTGGGAATCAGTTAACTAGTTACTGCTCATAAAAAAGTACCCAGCATGTGTTTTGCTTCTGCGTCCTTCAGTTTATCATGCACAGGGATGTATTGCAGATATACATTAGCGGAGTTGTCGGCACTGCGTGGGTCATTCTAAAAAATGATTCACTCATTCGTTCAAGTTCAGCTGAAATTAGTTAGCTAGCTAAAGGGGGAAAACCCCATTTAAACAAACATGTCAAGTGAAATCAGAAAACCTTTTACTGAAACACTGGTAATGGAACTTTGAAATTGGCTCTCAAAGTGGACCCTTTCAAAAACGCTCAAAGGGGGGAAAACATCACCTTTTGAAAATGCTGCTTCTGTGCATGTGCACCTCGGTTGCAGAAAATAGTTCTTGTGCACATGGAAAGTAGATGGACAACTGACTCCCCCGTCCATATTCTCCTGGGACTTCGTAGTTTCAGAGTTGAGAGTCACCAGAAATGGCAGTCCAACTTCCTCCTCTGTATACCAATGTCCGTGTACCCATGTGTCAACAGGACGCAAGTCTGGATGAGAGAGACGACCCACAAAGACTACAGAGGGGCTCCTCCACCATTAAATCCGCTTAGTCAAATACACTGGAAAGAGACAGCAGCTTTGTGGAGCTCTGACTTTATTGGGTGACAAAAACCCTGCTGAAACTCGAGTGATTGAAATTCAGACTTTTCTGTTGTAAACGGGATTCCAGCAGGTATGGCGATGTTACAGTCAGATATGACTCTTATGTTCATAAGATGGAGTTATTTCAGGCACAATGACGAGTTCTAAATTCCAATTATAAATGTAATAACTTTCTGATTCATTAATGCCACACAATGTGGTGCTGCAGTAATACTACAGTGTAATGTACACAACACTATAAGCACTCACTTCTCTACTGAATGCATATATCTGACATACAGTACAGTCAATGTCAATTTGTCATTTTGAATACAAGTGCTGGGAATCAAAAGTGTATGATAACAAAAAGAAAAATCAAAACCAATTTTACACCTAAGAAGTGTCATTTTGCAATAAATAATTCATCTGCAAACCAGCTAGCCTTTGATATGCCTTAATGGTTAATTATGTGCAACATGGCAGGCAGCGAGGGGTCGTTCAGATCGTCGTGAAAGGAGCTCTCTCTTCTGAACCAGAGCCTGCAAAGCCTGAACAGCAACTTCATGCAACACAGTCTGAGTGGAAAATGAGTGAACAAGTGTTTTTCATTAGCTTTTATTTGAGTTTATTATGATTTCAATAATTAGGTTGAACGGCGTATTGATAAAACCCACACTTATTGCTTATCCCTCTCTATTTTTACATTTCCTGCTGAATAAAGACCCGAGCCTGCAGTCAGAAACACATTTTTCATTAGGACTGCTTTAATCAATATCCTTATATTAACAACAGATTCAATTACTGCGAGTATTGTGCTCTGTTGAGCAAGTTGGGGAAATTTAGTCTTTATAAATAGTTACCAGTTACTTTTTCACCAAACATAGTTGTACTTTAAAACCCGGTAAGTCAAATAAAAGCACGGCACACAAAACACACACACAGTGAATTAAAGTGTTTCCATAAACGACTTGGTATAAATGAACTGATGGCCTGTCCAGGGCCACCTTTTAGGAGTGTCTTAAGTTTTTTGGGGGGATAAAATATGTATGGGAAACCATTGGACGGGTGGTGACAGATGGGCATCAGCCTGGACTTGACCCTGATGTTATGATCCCTAACAAAGTGAACCCGATCCTTTCTACTGACCATGCCCTGCTCCAACACTAAATTTGGACTTCAAGTTAGATTCTAATTAGTGCGGATGGCTTGCTTTCCTCTGTTGCGGCCCCATGCTGTGATTTTGGCTGATGAGGCGGCTGGATTTTTATATGAGCTATTATTCCAATCCATCTTCCTCCTTATCGGCTGTCTGAAGCAGCCGAGGAGCACAGGTTAGCTGGAGAGGGGCCTGCTGCTTCCGCTCCTCTGAGAGCCTCAGACACACAGGGCTGGGGGGGAAAAAAAACCTAGCACTTGTTAAATGGACTGATGAGTGATGATCCGGTGAGACACACTTGTAGGTTTTTTTTTTTTTTTACAGTACATCCTTCTAATACATCACACACACACACACAGAACTCAGAGGTACATTTCTCAGGATTCTGATTTCAGGTGAGGTAAGTCAAGTACAGATTATCATTTCTCTTTTATGTGGCAGATGTAATATGTAAATTACACTTTTTCAAAAATAATGAAATTGCTTTAAAAAGACACACATCCTAAATGTTATAAATGACTGATTTCATTTTCTGGTAATCTACACATACAGAGTTAAATGTAATTAACCCTACTCCATCATAGATCATATTAACATTTAATGACAAGTACAGGTCTTGCACACGTTTGAAAAAGGAGGGATTCTGAACAGATTGTGAGACTTATGTAACACATAGCATCCTCTCCCCTCCTCCTCTGCAGAGAGAGTCGCACAGGTTGCCAGTTTGGGAGATTGTAACTGACTTTCGACGATTCAGGTGTGTCGCGCTAGCGGCGTGCACATGACCGGTGTCACACGTGCGCAACGCACGTGTGACACTGGCCAGCATCGCACGGTTTGCATGCACACGGACAGTTGACCGATGCCGCGGTCATAAAATACGGATTGCTGCGCTGCTTGTTTGGCAACCTCGGGAATTCATATGATTGGTTCTGGAACCAGGAAGAGGGACAGTCCAGCCCCGCCCATAGCGGCTACTTATTGTACCTTTAGGAGGCAGAATATGGAAATATATGACGACAAAGTTGTGGGAGAACATACTGAGAGCAGCATTTCCGCTGGAAACTGAGCCTTTCAATGCGTCTTTTTCACAGAAAGCCACACAAAGTTTAGAGATCGAGCAAACAATGTGATGCACATTACTGCATTAGTATAATCTCTTCATTGTTATGAACCCCCTGCCTGCCATTCCAAATTTATGGAGATAAATGGTAAATTAATAGTCACAAACCTCAGTACATACATCAACTTCCACATATGTGTATGTGAAACATTTGCAATGTGTGAAAACCTTGAGTAGATCAGGCCAAAAGTTGGACAAAGACTGATCTAAACTTTTGACAATTCACCAGTTCACCACAGCGCACAAGAGGAGCAACCACCCAACTCGGAGTTTCCGTTACACCTTAAATACGTATGGAGGAGGCAAAAGGAGCACCCAGTGAAAACCCATGCAAGTACACAGAACATTGAAAAAGGTATTCTGGGAAATTGTCACTGTGGTAGCAGAAAGCGTAACACTGCCATGCAGCCTCTCCGAAAGTTTTTTTTTTTTTTTTTCTTCTTCTAACCTATCCTTGAATTATCCTGCATCCACATCACTGAAAACTCACCTGTGACTTTTGGCTTTTCCTGTGCCGGTTCAGAGCATCACCATGTCCTCAGACAGTCAAACAGGAATCGTAAACATGGATATTTATTTGAATGGCCCTTCTCCTAACCCTCTCAGCTGCCTCTGACCTCTGACACGTCGTGCAGCCTGACGATTGAATCTCGTCCTGACTGCGGACCCCACCGGCCCACCTTTGCATGCCACTCACCGTGTACATAAGTGGGTTAGCGTGGGCTCGGGTTACCTGTTTCTTCCCACATCCATCAGGGATCGAGGGGTCAGCAGAAGCACAGGTCGCAGGCAATGTCCTTTTTCTTCTTTTCTTTTTTTGAATGACATCCATATTCTCTCCAGCGTGGGAGATAAAGGGAAAGGGAGGGGACGCAGGGGGGGTTAAAGGAGGGGAAGAAACAGCACTCCTTTGGATTTTAACTTCAACTTGACCTCCGACCCCCTTCTCCCTGGCTCAGATATCAAAACACAAAACCATCTGCTTCTTACTGCAGGGCTAGCGGGGAGCGTGAGGTTAATATCATACACTTAGGAAGCAGAATACAGACTGCAATTATCTTCTATTCTCAGACAGAATCCTATTATTTGATCCTGGAGTCGCGACAGATGGATGGGGGGCCATCCTCTTCCCCTCCGCTCCTCTCTATGCGCTGCCATTCCTGTGCAAAGCCAATCTGGAGAGCCGGGCGAGCGAGAGTGAGGACATAATGGTGAGAGAGGCTGAGGAAGGGGCTCCGAGAGGGTGAGAGAGGGCGAGAGGGCCAGGCAGGGGCGCAGGGTTGAGGCAGGGAAAAAAAGTAGGCGGAGGAGGGAAACCTGAGCCTGCAGGCACCTCCTCGTCCTCATCCTGCCTTCATCTGTCCATCAATCACGGTGGGAAGAGGGGAGACGATAGATGAAGACATGGATTAGGAGGAAAAGTGAAGCAGCTGCTGTGATTTTAGAGGAATTCTACAAAGCGATTGAGAATAATGACATATTCTCACGGTTCATCAAAGCTTGGTTGTAGCTTTGGGCATCCAGCTACGGCAAAATAAGGCATTCGCTAACCACATTTTATTTTCATTATGCAACAACCAGTAGAAGGTGATAAATATATTTAGCAGGACGATATTCATGTTAGTCAATCATGACCGAATGGACTTATGCTGAAAATGACATTGACTTCAGAAAACTCAGCCTGACAGTTTGTCTTAACTGATCGGCACATTTCCCAGCTGATAATATCCTGAGATGTGAAGTAA
Source organism: Salarias fasciatus (assembly GCF_902148845.1). Classification (NCBI taxonomy): domain Eukaryota; kingdom Metazoa; phylum Chordata; class Actinopteri; order Blenniiformes; family Blenniidae; genus Salarias; species Salarias fasciatus. The sequence goes on along the minus strand of NC_043763.1, from coordinate 19,394,790 downwards.
AACAAAATGAAAGCAAAAGATTACTAAAACTGAGAGGAAATATTATATTGCTAAAATGAAGAAAGGCAAATCATTTAAAAAGAAAACACTGGTTCGCCCAAGGCAATAAATTCAACTTCTATATTATGTCATTCGCCGACTCTTGATGTAAAAGTCTTGCATGCTGCTGCTGAAAAATACTGTACTCTCTGCATAACGTTACAGAAATAACCCCACAAACTGTACTTTATTTCTACACAAACAACATAAATGTTGCTTTGCTAAACTTGTAATTTGAGTGATCACTGCCGAAAACTAAAAGACTGTAATTATTCCAAAAGGCACAGTCCCAAATCTCAACCTCAAGGAAGTCTATAGAGCATCTGCTGGTATGATTTTTAAATTAGTCTGCAGCCACAAACACTTTTGAATGCCCAGATAGTTTTCTTTTTATTTATTTTATTTTTCTAATAAATAAATCATGACTATCAGGCCGGCGTTGCAAACACAGATCATGATATGCATACATTTGTGAGAGAAAATATTGAGGTTAAAAGATTCATTAAGTGTATTCCCCAAATGTATTGCGCCCATGTACAAGTGCACTCACACACACGCGCGCGCACACACACACACACACAGAGGGCTGAGAGAAGGCATGTTTTCCAGGCAGACATCTGAAAGTGGATCCTCAGAGCTGAATTTCCATGTAGTATCGGGCCCTGGAGAGCTGGTTTACAGGGGAAAGAACCAGGCTCGCTCATTTAATTACTGCCTATCAGTGGCATCAGAGTGTGTAGCTACCAGTTTAAATGGAAAGCGGGCATCGGCATTGAGGTCACAGAGCGAGCACACTGAGCTGCTGTAATAGTTTTATGCAGAGATTTGAAACTTTCCTCTCTGCTGGCTCTTGTTTATCCCTCGGCCTTTCATGCAAATGTGAAATATGCAGTGATTTGGGGAAATATGGAGAGACTCGCTCTGATGTCCTCTTATGATACCACGTTTTGAAGCTTTGTTATGTTCTCATAAGTATAATATTGGCCAGTTTAAAGGCAGCATGAATCAAATACAAATTAAATGAGTTTTAAAATCAGTTGGTATTTGCAGGAAAAGGACTTAACAGATTGCCTGGCTTCCAGGTTTCCGCTCACTGCATTCAAAATGTTAGAGAATGTGTTGCGATCGTCGAGATGAGTTGATGAGATTTAGTAAAATCTAGGACAGACGCTGGTGATGCAAAAATATTGCATATTTGTGTCACTATACTGTGCTGGTGAAATCCTGGAGTCGACTTCATTCAATCTTCCCCAGTAATAAAATTCCACAGAGGAGACGATAATGGCTTTCCTTACATTGCATGTTTCTGTTGTGCACAACAGTTTCTGTTCCCAGAGCTGCATTTAAGGGGGCTTTTTTCTCCTCTGTCCTCCGTCTAATGTCATTACCGATGACGAGATGCTCAACAGAGCAAAAGGTGACATTAGAAAACAAACGAGCCACAATCAGATGAACTGTTTTTTGTCGATCTTGTAGAACCTAGTCTTTTCAGAGACAAGAACCTCATTTGTCTGTACCTCTGTGTCTTTTTAGTGCTTAGTCTTCACTTGGTTCTTCCTCTCACTGTGAAAGAGACAATGTGCTGAACTCCACCAAGGAAATCAGTGGTGATCACCAGATCTTATCACATTGAAAGAAAGTTAGATTTTTGCAATCCAAGTCTGGCTTTAGGGAGTTTCAAGGTTTTCTCTGTTCATGCAGTTTTTTTTTTTTTTTTTTTTGTGTGGGTACTCCAGCTTCTTGCCACAGTTCAAAGGCTGAGGTTAATTGGTGGATTTCCTGCATTTGAGTGTCTTTTTTTTTTTTTTGTGCGTTTTTCCTGTTATGGACTAGCGATCTCTCCCGGGTGCAATTGGCCTTTGTTCATATAATAATCAGCACAATATGGTGCAAAAACTATTAAACAATGTTATTCAAGCAGCCTGTGGATGAAAAGATGAAAGTTTGGATGAAGTGGATTTTTATGGCCAAGTCCCACCGACGTGTCATCCTTTAATTCCTCTAACACACACACACTGTTAATGAAACATGCTCAACAAAGCTTTTTGTTCACACCAACTTCCCTACATGCCTTGCAATGGAATATCATTTTACTACACGTGCACAATTTTTTTTTTCTGAACTGTGTTTGGATTGACCTTTTATTTCTGTCCCTACTCCCAGCTGATCCCTCTAGGGAGGTCCACATGTGATTAAAGCTTGTACAACTGTTGTAATAAATTGAATCAATTCGGGAATAATTCTTCACACATTTTAACATCAGTTAAATGATGAGACATGTTAAAATGACATCGTGACTCTCGGCTGACCAAAGCAGTCCACACAGGATAAACTCCCTCAGACTATGTCATTCATTCATTTTTATTTAAATTCTGAATTTCGCTGCCTCTTCCTGCTGAGCTACACAGTGGCTTCCAACTGCTTGATTAATAAGTCCCATTTCGAATCAAATTAAAAACATGGCAGGCTCAATTAAAAGAACAAAAACAGTCATTGCGCTATACACAGGATCTGTCCTATGACTGACCGCAACTGTGATGCTGCTGAACCCGCAGAGTGAGACCACAACATTGTTCTGTGGCCCCGGAGTGGGACATTGCCTTGGGCTCCCTACTGGCCTGTGGTGTTCATTGACTGAACACAGCTTCCCCACGGACCACCGCAAGCTCCATCACCCCATCTGAGGCAGTCCCCCGTCTACCGAAGCCCTGCCCAGGTCGGACACAGCTCTGCCTAGGGCCAGTCAACCAGCCGGACCCTGTCGCCACTTCCAGACATCCACGGGAGTGACGCGTGCCTCATGAGACTGACCGCAAAGCCCCCGCCCTCACCGCACACACATCATGTTTGTGAGTCCTAGAAAAATTGATTTTGTGTCATAAGTGGCTATATGAAAGGTTTGTGAAGTCAAGAATGCAAAGAACAGAGAGTAGGGGGGGTTAAAGAAATGCTTTGTGTCTTCAGTGTGTGTGTGTGTGTGTGTGTGTGCGCAAGACGTAGGGTCTTGTCATATAGCAGTTTCAGAGAAGAAAACAAAAGTAGATTATAGCACCTATAACAACCTACAACTGAAGCTTTCAGTATTTTAGATCAAAATAGGGAACAGATGAGAATGTATCATAATGTATTAAAAGAACATATAATATAGTGAACCATGGTATCGCTAATCTGGTGTTTTGGTTTGATTGTCAATGACAATGTTGAAATCAGCTCATAGTTGGGAATAGGAGAACAGGTGAGCAGAAAAGAAAAAGGGTTCAAATGTAAAATACCCCCAAATGTTTTTGTTGAATCATCTCAAGCAAATTTACATGAAGCGACATATTGATGCCGGTTATTACTGAAGGCACACCATTGCATTTATGAGATTCTAAAGAATTCTCAGTTTTCTCATTTATGTTGACATGAGCACCATAGCTGAAGTTACTGAAACTCGCAGCCCTGACCATGAGAAGGCATTCTTGCTTCTCTTGTCCATTCTGCTGGTATATGTGCCACTGTTGGGCATTTGATGAGGTACCATTATCTATTCAGGCGGACTGTTCAATTAACCAAAATTGGCATCAACTGCATGTCAACTTTACAGGCAAGTTCAGTTAGTTCGTCACAAAAACATCGCTACTGCAAATGTCCTTCAAAATATAATGATGCTACTCAAATACAGGTACTTAAGTCATAGATTGTGCTGAATTCGTATACCTGAGGAATCTAGATTGGCTTCTTGACAGCTACTGTTTGTGCTCACTGTCCTGTCGAGCCCACTGAAGTCCTATTTACACATTGAGAGTGAAATCACATTGTTTATACAACGTTCTGCCACTGTCGTCGTCGTCCATCTACTTGAGCATGTCCCGAAGAACAGTCAGAACTCTGATACTTACTGATAAAGTTGTGCCCGTTGCTGGTCTTTGACTTCAATGCAATGTGTACCTACAGAGTGATATTCACAGACCTGAAAGCACTGCAGTAAGTCACCTCCCCTGATTAGTCTCTAATAGATGTTTCATGGCCCGAGGTGCAAATTGCCTAATAAATATGTCCACATAGGTTTATTTCTTCTTAATGGCACTCCCAGCATGGCACCCATTAGTTGCTGTGACCTAATTTAAAAGCCATAGCTCAAACAGTCAAATCAGAGCAGAGGATTATCACTGCTGCCAGGAAGAATTTAACATTTTTGCAAATACGTCAAAAGTACAAACTGCTCCATTGTTGGACCTTAATAAATGGGCCTGAGTTACTTTTTAGGTTCTGTTTGGTTGTGAACAGGTCAGGGTGATAAGGCCAAAAATTCATAACTCAATATTTTTCATCAAAATGGTGACATAATATATCAATTTGTTTTCTCACTAAAAGTTTTACTACAAATGCAATTCTGGTCAAAGTCACTAACAATCTGCAACACAGGCCATTGAAATAAGTACCAGCTGCACAAAATGTGTATTCTGCAGAAAATGGTGAAAAAAGTGGCATGCAACAAAAAAACAGTATGAAGGACTTAAGCTGGCTGTGCCAAATTCAAATGGTGACCTATTCTTAGATAACTACAAATCACATACATATGTCTAAATTGTCCCAAAAGCGACACCTTCAGTGAAGGGCTTCATGTCTATACGTTCAGGAATTCAAGCACCAGTTAGTCTCAACCTGCCAAGTCTTAACCCAACATTATTCCACACATGGACAGTAGAAGACATTGCTGCAAAACTCTAAAAGGAGAGTAGTTCTGTGCCTGTAGGTAACTATAACAATAAATCCTTCAATGCAACGCTGTGTCAGGCATGTATGCAGATGCAGGTATAAAAGATCAAACCTGTCATGATGGCAAAATCCAGGAAATGGAACATAACAGAAACATGCATCAGTAGACATCAGGAATAAGCCAACAGGAAGAGCGAGAACACAACAACCCATCAAGAAAAGATGCTTATTAATTGCTGACCCATATTCACTTTCTTGCAACACAGCCTCTCACACTGGTAAATTATTGCAACCACTGCAAGATGCACAGTTAGAGGTCATGACAACACGCAACAAGTGGAGAAAAAAAAAACTAAATACATATACACACAACAGTTTGTTGTATGTACAAATTGAAAGAAAAGAAAACAGCTGCACCTCAAGGCTGGGTGCATTAACACAACCAAGCATGAGAAGGATAAAGTAGCACACCTACCTTGTGGCAGCTCTGAGTTACTTACTTTCTTGCTGGTCCAACACCAGAAAGATTGCCCAAAGTGTGCACACTCATGCATGAAATCACATGCAATGCACATTGTACTATTGCATGCAAACATTGTAGAGAAGCACAGCAAATACGTAACTGCACCTCAAGGCTGGGTGCAGTAACAATAACAAAAACAAGCATGATGAGGATAAAGTGAAATCACAATTTTTGATGTAAATAATGTAGCTCTGATTAGTTCTCCTAGCTGGTCCAACAACACACAAGCATAAACAACAGAATGCAAACACTACAGAGTAACAGAAGGAAACCAGCTGCACCTCAAGGCTGGGTGCATTAACACAACCAAGAAGAATGAAATAAGGAGACCTTACCTTTCATAGTCCTCATGCAGCTCTAGAGGTTGTCCGAAGGTTCTCAGTTCTGATGATTCCAAGCAGATATCCAGAAACGCTCATGAGGTTTACTTACAGTTTTCCTCTTAACTCCAGAGTAGGTGTCCTCCAGTCCAGCCAGCCCTTCAACACAGCATCAGAGGAAAATTAATGCTCCAATTTAGCATGTATTTCTCTCTGCAAACAATGAAGCAAAAGTGGAACAATAAGTCAACTGGTGCTATTTTCATTCTCTTTCTCTACGTATTCAATCAGTTTACCTCGTAATTCAAGAAATTCTTGTTTCAGATCACCTCCACTTTGTTTTTAAACAGTATGAAGGTTGCAGTCTTTTCACTTTTTCACTGTAATGGCGGATTGATTAAAAAAAAACTAGTCCACAACAGTTGCCAAATCTGATGTTATAGGATCGATTTTCTGATTTAAACAGAATTTAACAAGCAAAATAATTATTTCTTGAAGAGGCATGCTTTTGTTTTCCATTCAAGAAGACACATACTGCATAATTTACCCAAGTCTGTGCTGCAGATTCTTGATGGAACTACTTCTTCTTCCGCCTGCAGGAGTGAAGGTGTCCTCAGGTTGATTAACTTCAGGTGTGTCTAATTAGGATTCATGGTGCTTTCAGTGAAAACTGGGAAAACGGAAAACTCAAAATTTCTGAAGTTTGGGGAAGAAAATCTGTCACCTCTCAAAAAAATGAACTTTTCAAAGATTCCACTGTTAGACTTAAACTTGAAAATTATGAAGGACAGTTGAGTGATGTTTTACTGGTAAATCCAGTAAATAATTCCTGTAACGCGCCACTTGTGTTATATTAAAATACGCTGTTGCGGAAGCGGCTGCTGATTCTGATTGGCTGACTGTGCTGTCAATCTCATACTGCGTCTTTCTTTTGGCTCGAATGAATCTAATGAGGCGTCAATCACTGAAATCTGTAAGCTATGATAAAAACAAGAACCGCCTCTAAGGAGAACGCCCAGAGCAGCTGTTATTGCATAGATATCCTGAATAGAGAGATTATTTACTGGATATGAATCTGCGAATTTTGCACCACAACCTTTTCCTTCTGAAATTAGAGGATTAGACACAACTTTTTTTATAGTTACATATTTTTGGAAATCATTACATGTTGTATATCATATTGATAACAAGACAGAGGGTGATATATTTATTTACAATGTTTAATTTGTTAACAGGATTGTTCTGAGAATATTTTTAATGGGCTTTTCATTGTACTTTTCATGTTTATCTGGTTTTCACTGTTGTAGTTATTTGCCGTTGACTGTTTTACTTATTACCATACTTTAAAGCTCAGGGAGTACTTTTATATTTTTCCAATCATTTACTTACCTGTCAAACTTTTTTAAGCGCTGTTGGCAGCTACCTGTACTATCTTATTGAAAAAAGTTCTCTGAATAAATGAATGACTTACTGCATATGAATGTAATGGTTTGTCAGTTTATTTATTCATTTATTTAACTCTGTGACTATGATTTTCACAGCAGACACACCGGTTGTCAATATCAGCTATTGGCTCTGTTTCATAAGAAATTGTTGTTATCATCTCTGAAAAACCCACACCGGTCGATCTGGACTGGACTAATTTTGGTTCATTTGCACTGTAAGCTCTCCAATCTCATACATTGTATAATAATGATAAAGGTGTTTTTTTGTTCTAATTTATTGTATTCTATTTCCCTACAGCGTCATTTGAGTTTAAAACTATCAACTATCAAACTGAAAAACACAGTTTTATTTGCAAATGTTCTAAATAAACTGAGATGTAATCTAATTGTGACCCATTTTAATCCCACAGTGTTTAAATTGATTTTCCCAATGAGTACAGATTTCCAGGCAGCCTGTGAAGACTTGCAGTACTTTTCTAGAGCGTATCCTGGTCTTCGTACAGGAACATTTCTGGTATTCACAATACAAACAACAGGTTTTAAAATAGTTCATCTGGTGTCACAGTGGATATCAAAGGTGAGACCGATGGAGCTAAGTCAAGGCCAGAAAAAAAAAAAACAAAAAAAAAACAAAACAAAAAAAAAAAAAAAAAAAAAAATATATATATATATATATATATATATATATATATATATATATATATATATATATATATATATATTTGAAACTAAATGTTCAAGCTCTGATCTTGAATAGTAAAAAACTAAAAACGCTGGTTTCAAATGAAAATAAGTGAATGAAAAGTGTTTTTTTTTTTATTAATGGAAATATAATTTTGATTCATCTGTGGAATTCTTTTGATAAAATAATTTTATTTTATTTTTCACTCATAAATATATAATTAAGTTCAGGGTGCTGTGTTGTTTTTTTCTGTTGCAGGTTTTAGTCTCTTCTTTTTTCTTCTTCTTCAAATTAACAAACCTTCTGGCCTTGATTGAGCTCCACAGTGGCCACTTTGCTATTACACCTGCTTCAGCAACATTCGATGCCGGCGTAAAGTTGCCGATCTCACTTATCACTCCGCCTTCAGAAATGGGAAAGAAGACTGACAGGAAATATTAAGTGTGTCCTCCACTTCCACTGCAGTCGGGCTGTCACTGTTAATCCATTAGAGTCGGGAGCAGCAGATGAAGATGTTCAGCTGTGACTGGTGGAATCGGGCAGTCGAGCCAGAGCCCGGCGACACTGCGAGGGCAAAGGAAGACTTTCAACTAATAGGGCAACATCCTGAGAGCAGAAGTGACTAAGCTGTGTAATCATGGGGCCTTAAACGACACCCCGAGTGTTTAAAATGGACAGTATGAATCAGATTTATTGAAGCAACTGACTTCTGTGTTTCTGGATGTTCAGAGACGAGAGAGAGACAGGAAGTATCGCCCACTTCCTGCACTTTGATCTGTCCTCGGCTGCTGCTGCAGCAAGAGATGGCATTTTGCTGATTCTTTTTTTTTTCACAGTAAAAGCAAAACATGCAAACCATTAAATTACGCAGCACTGTCCTCTCACAATCAGTGGCTCAGTCGGACGCCACCACGAGTAAGAACGCAAATGAAAGTCCATTTGTCCACGTTCTTCTCTCGGAAGACTCAGAGATCTCAGTGAACAGCTCCACCGCTGTGTTCACGACACTGAGACCAACAAGAAACTGCTCACTCTTTTCCCTAAGTTCACATTTTGCAGTGGATTCTCTTTCCACAAATAAAAAAAGAGAAAGAAATTAAGTGTGTGTGTGTGTGTGTGTGTGTGTGTGTTTGTGTGTACATTTTATCATGTCTGCTATCGCCTTTTGAAAATTGCAGGTAGCGGAGTGTTTAACATTCTCTTGTCAAGCGTCCTCCTGCTGGGACAATAAATGCCTGTCCAGTTTTGCTCACAGCGGCGGCTGCAGATTACAAACAGCAGGAGTACGCCGGAGTCTGAACACAATACCGATAAGGACGCCCGTCTTAGTGCCGCTGCTTTGGCTGGCTTCTCCTCACGCCAGGAACCCGCTGCTTTCTAATATTTACACACAACTAGAATGGCAAATGTACCGTAACTTCACCCACGCTCTCCCCCCCCACACCTGGAACCTGTGTGCAGATTTTAGTTTCTTTTTTTTTTGTTTTGTTTGTTTTGTCTTTTGGGAGACAGGGTTTGTTGTTTAGTAGGAGGGCTAAATTACAGCACAAACAGAGTGAAATTTCATTCCATCTTTTCATCCAGTTGGGTTGAGGGGGGAGGTAGGTGTGGATGATTGCCACCGTTGAAAAGTTTTTATTGTACTTTTTTCTTTTTTTCTTTTTTTTTTGGGATGGGCGGGGGGAGGGGGGTGGCAGGGATTCGTGTCTCTGTTGCTGTCAGGTGAAGGTGGAGGGTGAAATGCAGATTTACAGTGGGAGCGGTAAAAATGGCAGAAGCAGGGAGTGCAGAGAGAAGACGCAGGAGGCCGCGCACATAGATTATTCACCACTGCAAGAAAACAAAGAAGTCTGTGAGATTTACATTAAGACACAAAGGAAATAAATCACCTCATTTTAACTTTTATTCTATATCCAATTCTGTGTCAAGAAAGGAAACAAATACCAAAGAAAAACCAAAATGCATGTGGCCTTCTTTGAAAACATTCTAATATCCTCGGATGTGGTGGGTTAGAACACAGTTCACAGCATAACGGGCTTGTTTTGAACAGTCAGTCACATTTATACCAAGTCAAACAAGGAAACTTGACAGCTGCTTTGTCGTCTGTCGCAGAGAAAGGCTTAGAAAGATTACAGTGTTTAAGAAAAAAAAATTAAGAAATACGTCAATAGACAGAAAAATGCAAACCAAACTAGCTTTTTATCCTGAATACTCAGAGCTAGGCACCAAAACGACATTGACGACACATATGATTACATTGTTGATAATGCATAAGTTCCAAAAGTGCTCTAATTTTTATACGAACGGTAAAATTATCTTCGTTTCCCAACTCAGCCACCCGTTGATAGCACTTAGTGATCTAATGTATAAAGTGAGCTTGGCTTCCTGAGTTCTTCACTGAGAAAAAAGTCTGAAGACAGAGCACAACACCGCCACCTAGCAGCCAAATGGGTGAATCACATATTAATTATTTGATGAGAAAAAGCTTGTTTCCTGAGCTGCATCGCTGTGTAACAAAGATTGTGAAAGCATCTTGATCCATTTGCTTTGCCACTGTTCGTTTCAGAACAACCATCAAACCCATCAGCACCCACTAGTGGCCTTGCATGACAACTACATCATTTTCAGCATTTCTGCCTTTTCCATGTCAACAGACATCAAAACGTTGCCGTGAAAATGATAAATTTTCGCACTTTCGCTTCAAACTGTGAGGTCTGAATAAGTGATGGATGTTTCTGTGGTGTAAATACACGAAAAGCAGTAAAAGCTTCTCCGGTCACAATAAAGACATGATGAAGGCTCTCGTTGACAGAATCCACATGGAGATGACTGGTGAGCGGCTGCTGTTCACACGGCGCCGGATCAAAGGGGATTCATGGTGAGTTGACCGAAAGGTCGAAGTGCAACGAGGAGGAGCTGAAGCCTGAACTCATTCAAAGAGCATCAGAGAGAGCAGACTGAGGCCGGAGTCAGAGTATCAAGAACAAACACACACGAACACGTCCAGGAAAGGTCCCACAGTGACTGTGCCAGACAATAAGTCAGTTTGGACCAGTCATCGTCTTACTGAGAAACAATCCAAAAATACAGTGAACTTCATCCTTTTTCAGCCATTTATTTCCACAGCAGCAAAGACAATACAAGAAGAAATGCCTAAGCATGACGTATGACCTAAAATAGCTTGTTTAACTGCAATCAAGAAAAAACTTTTTGGTTTAGGTTTGCTATTAAATATTTCTCTACGGAGTAAGAAATTGTTAACACATAATCTGTGACAATTATGACAACTGCATTCAATTAAAAGTCTAATTGAACATTTCAGATTCAAATCAACATGCATGGATTTGTTGTTTTGAATTTGAAATAAACCCAGGATTGCAGTAATGTGAATATAGCTGATATCTGGTTTTGATGTTTTAAGAGGAGCCAACAGGCTGCAAAGCATCTGGATGGACAAAGAGACAAAGAAAGGAAAAAAAAAAACAACTTTTACTGTTGAAATAAATCAAATGAGCCAATCCACTGAAGATTATCTGAGGACACACAAAATCGTCTTCGATGAAGTTATTAAGTCTGGTATGAGTTTACAGCACATTTGCTGGACACTGAAAACTTGCCTGAAGGCTACCTGCAAAAAATAAAAACCGAGTCAGAACTTTCGGAATGTGTACCACTTCACGTGGAGCACCCCCCACCCCCACCCCACCCAACCCAAAAAACACCGGCAATTGTCACAAACACAGGAAACCTGCCGGCCAGGGAAACTGTCATCAAGTTATTGGCGTGTGGGCCTGTGGGGGGGGGGGGGGGGGCGGCTGGCATCCATATCATGAGAGCAGCGGTTAAGGCCACTGCTGCGAGGCGTTCACGCTCCGCCAGCTCGCCGATCGGCGGCCAAGCGCGGCAAACGCCCGGCAGGCCGGGACCACCGCCCTGCAAGCGGAGAAGATGGTAGTCTTGTGTTAAGTGCTGTCCCTTCTGCCCCTTCCATCTTTCCAGCAACCCCCCCCCCCCCCCCCCCCCCCCAATCCCACGGCGTCCATTTGCTGTCATTATGTACTACTGCCCCCTACTGCGGATTCACGGCTGTGGCGCCCCCAAGGTCAATGTCTGGGAGGAGGGAGGGGTGAGGGGGAATCGGGAGGGGGGTGCGCAGGAGGGCTTTTCACTCCCAAAGAGGCTGCAGCAATCGATGGCGAGCCACCGGCCACCGCAGGGGCCCCCGAGGGCCCTCACAACACTGACATTAGCGGAGATCTCTTCCTCTGTGGGGAGGGAAGGGAGACGAGGCCTGTTGGAGGTTAATGGGGGAGGTGTGTGTGTGTGTGTGGAGGGGGGTGGTCCATGAGCTCGAGGACACTGGGAAACGGACAGCATGTCAGCAGCTTCTCCAGACTGAAACACCCCAGCGAAGGGAATCCAGCGCCGAAGGTTTGACAGGAACTTTCAGTGCTACTTGTCAGAAACGGGACATTTCATCTGCAGGTCAGAGAAGAAGAGCTGTACCGATTTGTAAAACGCTTCTTCTTCTTTTTAACTGAAGTAAATGCGTCACTAATAGAAAAGAACATCCTTGTAGTAAGCTTGACAAATGTACAAGAAATGTAGTGGCCACAACGGAATTTAGGACAAAAACCCTCGATCGGATTAAATCTTTATTAACAGATTTTGCTCAAACCATATTAAACAGTAACAATAAAAACAAAACAGTAACAGTGTGAGAGATCGCAGCAGAATACTTCAGTGATTTTCTTCAATCAACAGAAGAGCGACAAGACAGGAGTGCTGGAGGAGCAGACAGTTTAAGAGGCGGCGTTCTTCGATCTGCTTCTGGTTTTCTGGGGGCCCACTGGTGACATCTGGGAGTCCGGCTCCGGTCTGGATTTGGGGGCGGCCCGTTTTCTAGCGACGGACGCCTTCTTGGGTCGAGTGGGAGTCTTCTTTTTTGGACTTTTCTTCATTCCGTTCACCTCTGCGGGAGGAAATTCATGCGTTAAGCAGGGTGTTACTCGAGTTCCTGAAGGAGATATTCCTAAATCTACCTGGTTTCTTTGCAACTCTCTTCTTCTTCACAACAGTTCCATCGATCTCATCCGGTTCGGTGTCATCCGACGGGTTCTTTCTCTTGATCTTCTTCTGCAGGGAGCACACACAGGAAAAAATAAAGTGGCAGCAACTCACTTCTCTCCTCATGGGCGGCCTTCGCTTTGACGATGGACGTCGACCCCTCCCTCCTTCACAGCCTCCGATAATGAAGCTATTGGATGTTCTGAACGGCCACTCACCCCTCCCTCCTGCCCTTCCCTGTTTTCGCCCCCATTTTGACAATTGCTAAGCTCATGATCACCGCGCGGCCCCCACTGAGGTGAACAGATTGGTGGGATAATTACATACAATAACCAGCGCCGAGGCCCGGTAACCCTTCGGCTGGCAAACACCATGTCCCTGATGGCATCTTCCATATGCACAGAGAGCAAGAGTGCATCAGGAGGGATGAGGGAGGGGGGGATAAACGGAGAAAACTGCAGAGCAACCAAACTGTCACACACCGGCCGTCAGCGCAACCTTCTAACACAACATCCCAGCGACGGACCGTGCTGCTGTGGTTCCGTTCAGTCAACAATCAGATTTAATCAGCGGCTGCATTCCACCCTGTCTGCAGACTCCGTCTCTCCTCACGTGTTTACTGACCTTAGCCGGTGAAACGGCTCCGTTGGCAGGCGAGAAATCCAGCTTGAAGTCGTCTTCGGCCTTGATGGCTTTCAGACCGGCGCGCAGGATGGAGCGCAGCTTCTCGTACGACGGTTTCTCTTGATATCCCAGAGCTCTGACCTCCTCCATGAACCTCTGGAGCTCATCTACAACATAAAGAGGCAGCAGATGGAAAGATGCCCGTTATGTTCTGGGCTGTGCTTAATTCAATCCGGTGTGACTTTGTTTTTGACACAGTAACACACACACGCAGCTGGGAGAAGCAAACAGCACTTTGGTGGTGTTCAGCTGAGGAAAGAGGAGTCGGGACCGACTCTGCTGCAGGTGCAGCAAGAGTCAACTTTAGTAAAATCTCTAAGCTGTTATTTAGAGCTGCAATATCTTACTAAATGAGGATCAAGCAGTAACAGTAAATCTGCAAGAAACGAATGTAAAACACAGGAAGCATATAATGTGTGTGTCTTACCTGGCTTTTCTTGAGAGGTGAAACACTCGTCCATAAACTCAGAGATGTTTTCTTGACTTCTATAAAGAAAAAAAACAGAAGAAACACCACTGTTGTCTCTGGTGGAACATCTCCCCCAAGTACCCTCTGACGCAGTGATGCCAGGTTTAACCTGTCACCGCCGATGTTGGTCTCACCTGATTTTGCAGTCTCTGACGTACAGGGCGTCCTGCAGCTTGTCCTCCCAGGGCAGCTGGCCGCACAGCCACTGAACCATGCAGTAGCTCAGGATCTCCAAGTCGCTCCTCCTGCATGCAGCTGGAGACAAAACACTGTTTTCTATCCTCTCAATGTGGAACTGTGAGTATCGTAACCAGTCTCGTTTGGATTCGGGACTCGGGTGTTTCATTTTGTTGGACCTACAGGCTCCTTTGTGGGCGTCGATGCTGGTGAACTCAATGGTCCCATCATGACATCTCTTGGGATCTTCCTTGTACTCTTTGGGGACGCCGTCGGGAGCGTACCTATATGCCAGCCCATAATCGACTAAATAAACCTACAGTTCACAAACAGAGATTCAGGCACGCACTGAACGACATCTAACAGTAAAAGTACACACACACTACAGTCATGTATCCCGAAAGCAGGGGTTGAACTGACGTTTCCATTTTGTTCACTCCATTAAAACATATTTAACATTAACTCATGTTGTGATACCAGGTTAAGAAAAATAACCCAAAACTATAAACCTGAACGAACCAGGAAAGAAAAAGTGACTCAAGGTTTGTTTTATCGTCTTCCGTGCAAATGAACCAGACAAGAAATGCAAAACCAAACAAACCTACAGAAGGAAGTGGTTTAGCTGTGACTCTTTCCTGTGCTCTTCCGGCCAAATTATCATCTAGTTCATGAGCTTGACTTCAAATCCTGTCGAGGCTGGTGGCACAACCCTCATAAGAGAGCTACTTGTGAATTTTCTTTTATCTTTGGAGTGATAATGAGTTGGGATACTGATTTGTTCACCGTTAAGCCATTCAGTGATTAAATAAATAAAACTACATTCAGCAGGAAAGACGTTCAACTTGAATAACTGGTTGTTCTTGTTGTGAGGCACAATGGAAGTGTCCATCAATTCTCGAGCACTGGCATCAAACGTGCAACCAAAACCAGTCTACAGGAACCTGTAATCTGGCCCAACAAACCACCAACAAAATATCTCAAAGAAAACACTGTCAAAGCCACGCTGTCGGGGTGTGTGTAAAAACACGTACAATCAAAGTCTGTTGGACATTTTCACTGTATTTTGCACCAGAAGGTTTCATTAAGATCGTCTTTATGCTGAGACTGTAGTCAATTTCAGTACGAATAGCTTGATTTCACATCCTGTTTGCAACAACAAAGAAAAAGTTTAGATTTAAAGGTTATTATGGTACTATTTTACCAATCGAGAGGAAATTGGCTGCATGTGACCCCTGAACTACGATGCGTTTGACACCTCTGTTCTCGAGCGAGTCATCTCAGGATTATAAACCATTGTCATTACATTCCAATTTGTTTTTAAAAAAAGGAAACAAAAATAAATATGCAGTAACAACCCAGAGAGTGCTAACTCCAGGGGAGACGAGAAAGGAAAAAAAAAACAAAAAACAGAAAAAAACCTTACCTAATATGAAACTCCTACGGGGCTGATTTTAAATTGTCATTTATAAATAGCTCTTTAATAACACCACCAATGATACATTATTAATCTTCAAATTAAATATTTGCCCCTGCCCCTACCTTGTTTGCTGGAAAAAGCTCTTTGGTGTTGCCATCTAATCTCCTCTGTTTGGAACACACACACACACACACTCTCTCTCTCCGCCTCCCTCCCCCCAGGCTTTAATTGAATCTAATGAAGCGGTACAAGTGCGTTACGACCAAAAAACACAATCATCTCTCTGCTCTCAAAGAGCAGTGCTGGGGGTCGCAGGAGCACCTTTGTTTCCCAACAACAGCAGATAAAAACGCTCTGCGACCGAAGGCTTCACATTATTTTCTCCACCCAAAAAAAAACAAAAAAAAAACAAACAGATCCAGCTTTAACTGCGACTGACCTTGTTGGGATCGTTGTGGCTCAGCATGAGGTTGGACGCCTTGATGTCAGCGTGCACGTACTCATGGTCGTGGATGTACTCCAGGATATCCAGCTGAACAAGGAAAAACCTTCGTTTGTGATAAATGCACAGATAAAGGTTTGCGAGTGGACATATTTATGGGAGACAACTTGAACATTTTGTAAAATTGTTCTTTCACTGTTGAGGTGATGTGATCATTATCCACCGCAGTACACTAATGTAAATTCTCAGGTGGTTGTAAAATGCCTTTATATCATCTATTATTCATTTAACCTTTAATTTACCAGGAAAGTCCCACTGAGATTGTGCTGTTCCTGAGAGCTTGGTGGCAGCAGCACGCGAGGCTAGCTCCCCTGGTGATGCTAAAAATGAATGAGACACTGTGCTAATGCTGAGTGTTGCTCCTTAACAGCATCCCACGATAACCTGCTTTGTGCTTACCCAAACTCCTCTCACGTAACAAGAGTGCAGAGATCTGATCGTTATGCCAGTTAGCTTTAAATTTCTAAATATTTCGAGTCGTCTGTAACTGGATCAGTGATGAGGCTCGCTGCTTTCAGCCACATGCACACCAGAGGTGAGCAACAGGACGAAGTGACAAACAGACGAACCACTCGGAGGCCGAGCTGCAGGACCAGTTTTCGGGGGAATCGCCGACCGCATTCTTCAAACTTCTTCTGCAGGTCTGTGCCAAGTCTGTCGATAACCATGAATCGATACCTGTGAAGGTAAAAAGAGGATTTCGTCAGTGCTTCTAGCTAACATCAAAATTCATGTTATAAAGAAAACAAGTCCCACTACGGTATCTTCACTTCCGTTTGTTTCTTTCTAGTAGCACTCAAGTTGTCATGAAACTATTAAGCTGAAAGAGTGAAGACACCTGTAAACTGATGGCTCTTCAATCTACTACCGACTGACGTCAAACATTGCACGTTTTTCTTTAAAAAAAAATAGATCACTTAACAGTTTGGTTGAAAACAAAAGACAACAAATTAAGTATCATAAACATGAAGGAATGTGAAAGAAAACCTGCTCACTTGGTGTGAAACTTCCAGCTTAAACAGTTTATGTTGTAAATCATGTGGTGACATAACAAAAGTTAGTTGAAATTATGAAGAAAAACAGTCTATTCTACTGTAGCCTATGAAAACTCACGACTGAAACAAAGAACTCCCCAAAACAAAAAACAAAACAGGATGTGAATCAGGTTTAGTCTTACTTCTTCCCGTCTTTCTCGTGCAGACCGGAGCCCCAGTACCTGGGAACACCCAGACTCTTCAGTTTGTGAGACCTCTGCCAGTTCTGAACTGGGAGACAACAGGAAACGGAAAACATGTCCATTCTTAGCATTTTTGGTAAATGTGATAACTGCATGTGAAGGAGCTCCATTAACCGTGTAAATTCAGTAGAGTTTCACTCCTGAAACTTTCAGTGGAAACTGTATCTACTGGGCGAAGGCAGTGATGCTAAGAGAAATAAGAGTATAATTCCAGTGGGTGGGGGAGGGGCTGGCCAGCCTGGCCGCAAGCTAATCTGCTGCAGGGACAAATATTTACCAACAACGTGAGATTCCAGCATGAATAAAATATGAGCCTTTGGTTCCTTAGTAATATAACAGTTAATTGTCAGGGGAGATTGACATTTGGATTGTTATTATATAAAATGCAAAGCTGTGGCCTGGGGGCCAACGTCGCTGCCACCAAAAGATTCTTTTCCTCTGCAGGGCCCCTCTGTGTCTCTGCAACAAGACGTCCTTTTTAATTAACAAAGTTGGCTCTCTTATTTGCTCCTTGCGATCACAGGGCTAACTTCGGCTAGGTGACACACTCCTGGGTGTGCGTGCGTCTCCGAGGAGTGACGGTGTAGCTTACTGAGATCGGGCTTGGCAGCTCGCATGTAAAACTTCAGCTCGGAGAACAGCGGTCCGTTTTCACTGGGCTCCTGCGGACAAAACAAAATGTCTGTATTCAACCGCACACGTCAAGAAAATACTGCAGATGCACACTTATGTGCTGGCATGATTTATATTCATGCATGTAGAGGTTGAAAGCAGAAATATAAATCATGTATGTATTAGAACAGAAACCTCTTGATTTCACATGGAGTCAGGGAGAGCAATGATAAGGAGCTTACTGATCCCATTCAGGGTTTTGATAGTTTATTTCAGTACTTAAAAAAAAAAAAAATTAATGCAGAAAGCTTGAAGTTTAGGTTATGAAGGTTTGTTTCTACTTTCAAGGTGAGGTTTTATAAAATTCTTATCG
The DNA here is from genome assembly GCF_902148845.1 of Salarias fasciatus. NCBI lineage: Eukaryota > Metazoa > Chordata > Actinopteri > Blenniiformes > Blenniidae > Salarias > Salarias fasciatus. The sequence continues at coordinate 19,376,542 of NC_043763.1, read as the reverse complement.
TTTAAGGCAGGGGTGGGGAACCCTGGTCCTGGAGGGCCGCAGCCCTGCATGTTTTCCATGTCTCCCTGCTTCAACACAGCTGATTGCAATGAGGCTCGTTATCTGGCTTTCTGCTGGACTTGGCCATGAATCTTGATTCGATTCAGGTGTGTTGAAGCAGGGAGACATGGAAAACATGCAGGTTTGCGGCCCTCCAGGACCAGGATTCCCCACCCCTGGTTTAAGGGTTCTAGCGACAGCTAAGATCATCCTGGACCATTTTCGAGTTAAGTTGCTAAATTTTTAGACCGCTGTTAGAGGTTTTTTTTTTTTTTTTTTTTGTTACTGCATTGATCTTCTTTTTTTATTCTGACTATACATCCATGTTATCATTAAAAGTCGTTAATGTTCTGTTTCTCTGTATTTCAGCAAGTTCTCTGACAGTGAAACCGAGGAAAGTTAGTGATCAGAGCATCTCGCCGCCATCAAGTCTGCAACAAGTGGATCTATTTGTTTTCTCATCTGAACCTTTTCCTCCTTTTTGTAGCACTATCACCTGATCCCCACTAACAAGTACAACAGAAAGCTGAGCATGTGGATGCCTCTTGAAAGTCGGGTGGCAGAGATTTTCTGTTTGGACGTTGGATGCTTTAAGATGGCTATGCTGTGTTTGCCACTATATAAATAAAATTTTGTCGTGTAAAGACACAAATAGGAGTCATGCGTTTACATGTCATGATGAGAAACATACTGTACATTGTAAATGTTTCACTTCATTTCTTTCCTGGATTTATTTTTAAAACTTTTAAATAAAGTTGCCCTTCATCTTCTGGAATAATAACACGACAAATCTTCAGTGGTATCTGTTGTTGTTCGAGCTGGAACAATGTCATTGTAACTTCAAATAGAGTTTGTAACAAAGTGGAAATTTGCACATTCCATACAAAACTAACATCCTGCTTCCAAGTGCAAACAATACATAAACAAGTCAAACCAGTTTCATAAATTAAAACATATACAAAGGAGGAAGACTTTCCACTGGTGTACTTTTGTAATACAGTAACACAATTTGAAGATTGCACTGGCCCCTGTGCAAACTTTTAAAAACAACCTTAATGATACAGCATTCATTGTAATAAATGCTTTACCAAAAGCCTCAAATGAAACAAACACCAATGCTTCGATGATTCTGAAACTTACGACTTTGATGACATATTGAGCATCAGCACCCACAGACTTCGAAGAATTCTCCTGGGCTGGGGGGAAAAACAATCACCTCAATATTTTTGCAGTACAAAAACATTATTAAAATGCAGGACTTTTGTAGCTCTGCATAAAGTATCAATTACAAATGATGAATAGTTAATCATTCCAATACTTGTGTCCAGTAGGCATGTTTACAAAAAAAATGAGTAAGCAAAGTCCCAAACTGTACCCCGATGTTTTTGTTTCACCTCAGTAGCTCAGCAGCTATTCTTACCCAGATATATGAGGCCAAAGCCCCCCTGTCCAACGGGATCCCCCAGCTTCCATGTTTTCTTCCCAGTGTCTGTCAGGACTTCTCCAGCTGGAAACTTCTCCGCCAGCTTCCTCTTAGCTGGAGCTCTGCCTTTCCCCGCAGCCTTGGCTTTAGGGGGCATCTGGAATAATCCAAATGTTTTCTAGATTAAATCAAACCTCTGTCGGCGGTAGTTTTCTAAAGTGAAACTACGCAGAGCTGGAGTGCGATCAACTCGATGATTTGGAGTGTGAGATGTAGGATCTCGCTAGGCTTTCACCACAAACAAGAATCATGAGGTTAAGGAAATAAAATAACATTGAACACATTGTCATTTTTAAGTTAACTTAGCCCATTAGCTGCCAGTAGCACCCATCTAACTAGCGACTAAATTCAGTGACTGAGTGAATCGTAAACGCGAGTTACCAATGTATCGTACATAAATAAAGTATCCCATTTTCTTCAGAGTACGGGCTCCTTTTAACCGACATAGATGGAGACACGGAAACATTATCCTGGTGAGTTGTGACCAAAGTACGATTTAGTTCCGTCGTCAACAATGCTGGTTAGCCATCAAGCTAACCGCGCTCCATCACAGCCGTCTCGTATAAACAGGCTACATCGTGACACAGTTAATCAATTCACAAACTACATAAACGGCGTTTTCTACACACGCGACATATTTACGTGAAGTTTAAGAACAATACACACCGTCACTTTGCAGTTTGTGCTCGACTTTTTGGCTAAACGGCGACGAACAAACTTCCCGCAAAACTACCGGACCGGAAGTAGCGTCACGAGGGTTTGAAATTCTACTGGCTGGACACGTGACTACGTCATCGCGCTGTCCTTACGTAGGGACAGCCCTGAAGTAAGTGATGAATATGCAAGCAGAGGGCTGCTTTCTCTTTCTCAGTATTTCTATCATATACGTCCACATGCGTGGTTATAATGCAAAGTAAGTTAAAAAAAAAAAAAGAAAAAAACAAAATGTAATGGTGAGGACTTCTAAGTTTACACACGCGCGTGCACACGCACACACGCAATTAACATGGCTCCCTCATTTCAAAAGAGGACAACCCTTTGTGAAACAAGTGTTTTCCTTCCTCATAGCTGCCTCTCATGGGCTGTATATTCATGAATCTTATTGTAAATGTTGAATATAAATACGCATATGCACAGAGATGTGTCTTCTTAGAATGTGTAATTTGATACATACACACTGAGTATCACTTGCAACCTGCGTTGAACTCATGAATAAGATATTGGTTCTTTAGTGTCTTGTCTTTCCAAGTGCCACAGAGAGGAGAGAGCAACGCTTCACATCCCATAGAGTGGCCGGTACAGCCGCTTTTACATCACGGGTTCACACACTCATGTCACCTGTTCAGATTAACCAAAAGAGTACTTCAGGAACTGTTGTCATGGCTCTATGGACAACATAGAATCAGAGTGTTTGCTTGTTTGAGCTGAGGTGACCACCGATCTGTAAATTCTAATGGAGTGCTCCATGGTGGAGTCCTAGAGAGCGATGACCCACTGCAGTGACAGCGAGGAGCGGAGCGACGACGATGCAGAGCAACCCAACAAGAGGCAGAAGAAGAGAAGCAAAGAGAGAAAACATGTGTCCTTCCCGCCTGATGAGCAGATAGTTTCTGGCTTTGCGGAGCACAGAGACACTGACAGAAAGGGTAAGCTGTTGCTCAAACTTGTCAAGCTGAATGTAACCCTGATGATTATACCATTATGACATTTTGGTGACTTTTGGCCATCTGTGTGTAAGTTAATGGCCAAACAGCGCTCCCCAGTTTATTTTGATTTAACAAAGAAAAATGTCTGTATGCTGAGAATGACCTGTCAACAACTTAATCCTGGAAACTCGATCTATTGGCACATTTTGATGGGAGTCGTTCATTGCACTAATTGAACCAGGTACATAGACTGATTCAAAAGTAATGACAGAAAACGCAGCTACTGATATCAAACATAGAATATTTATCGCCGCTCAAAAAAGACTGTCACAACGTGACTAGATTTATGCAGGCCAACAACCACACACACATTCACTACTACGAGCAATTTAGGGTCACCAGGTCACCTCGCATGCATGTAAACCAGACTTTCATAAAATTATACCAAATCTATTTATTTGATTTGATTTAATAAAAGTAAATCATTGTGCTCTCTGTGACCTGACTTTTAAATTCTCTTTAGATATTCATGTATCTCTATTTAAACATTCTGAGCTTGTGCCATACTGAAATAAATGAAATGTGATGCATTCTTTAGTCAAAACATTTATGTCATTTATGTTATTCAGTCATAACACTTCTCTGTAGTCTCTCACATCTGGAGTTCCCCATCCCATAAGGCTGGAGGTGGGGTGATAAATTGAGATGCCTGATTGGTTGATTGATCGTTGAGACATTCATGTCCTTCTCACTGCAATCTTCCCTGTAGCACACACACAAACACACACACACACATGCACAGAGCACAGTTTACCGTATGGCATTTCAGAGCCCCTTAAGCACTTCTGAATGGCTGCTGGTGGCTTACTGGGATGCGGAGACATTAAAGCTGTGAATGAGTGTATTTTTCTGTTTCAGCCGACAGCTGCCTCACCTTGACAGAGGTAACGGTGGCCTACCAGCAGAGCTGCAGCACACACCAGGTCCAACCCCGAGCGCACATCCTGCAGCAGCTCCAGGTACGCCACTAACCATCACCAGCGTTACTTTTCGTCCGCGTCAGTCAAACTGCATGAGGCGCCTCTTCTGAGGGTTTGCTGCTGAAGCAGTGTTGAGCTGCTGTGGGTGGAGCTGTTTTCACTCCACACTGTTGTTATTCACTGTTAACTCCACTGTGCCGAAGCTTACTATATTTCCCAGCATCAAGGGTAGATCCCTCAGGATGTAATGTCAAGGATTTTCTTTTCTTTTTTTTTAAAGATTAATCTTATGGAAAATATAGCGAGTACAGACCAAGATTTTTCACTAGCTGAGCAAGTGTAAGCTGTAACACATTTATTTATCTCAGACAGCACACTTATCCCATGTCTTAATGTGAACTAATCACTTTGGAAAATCTCACACTGATTTGAATGTCAAAGGAGAATCATGTGTCTGTGTGTGTATTGTTGTTCTTGTTTGTGTTATTTGCGTCTTTATTGAGAAACAGTTGTCGAACTTTTATACCCAATAGTTTTTCCTGAGCAAATTCATTTACATGTTGTCTGAAAATACATAATTGTATTTTCAAACTACATGCATCTGTAAAGTCCCATTGTCACCTGAAAATGTGACTCTAGAGGGAAAACATCACAGGCTCCAGATGACACGGATCATAAAATGGGCTAAAAACTGCACAGGTGACTCACTGATTCGTATTATTTATGTGCTTTGTTGAATTTTGGATGTCGTGGTTGCATGTCAAGACAGTAGAGTGTTTTTGCACAATTAACTCACTGAAACCAAGTGTTAAGTCATCAGTGTTTTGCTGTGATTTTTAGGGCACAAAGAATTGCACATATAGGCTTGTTGCAACTTGAATCTACACCCTTTACTTTTCGTGCATGATTTCAGCAGTTTGAAGGAGTGACGTTTCTTCAATACCCGAAGCAGGGCTTCCAAATAAGATCTGACAGCAAGATGTGGTTTACTTTTCATCATTTTAAACATGTGTGAGCAGTTCATTTGTCACACAACAGATTTTCTCAAACATTATCACTTCTGCTTGGCACATGCACCTTCACTCAGTGTGCAGAAAATGCAACTTTATCAAGACTGTGCCAACTATACAGCTAGTGTTGACTGATGGGACACTTTCCCCATGATACTAGTCAGCTGAAAGCAGGTGAGTGCATGGTTGAATGTAAGCACACAGGTTTTCAAAGGGAATAGGAAGTGATACTCTGGTTGGTTGCATGGATACGCAAATAATGTGTGTTTTCACATTGTGTGAAGTTATCTAATATAGTATAACAGTGTCGAAGCATTGCATATAAGATTATGTTTGACACAAACCAAAAAAAAATTTAATCTCAGAGATGAGCGGTCACAAAGCCATAATTTGAACTGTCTTTGAATAAAAACTGCAAATCAAAGTTGTGGTGAGCCTGATGAGGAAAAACCTCTCATCATCAGCGTCTTGGAAAGAACGAGTCAATTTGCAATTTCAAACACGGTGAAAACAGACGCAATCATAAAGATTGCAAAATGTTTTCAGACATAAATCACATTCTGTCAGAATGAAGTCATCCCAGTATTTTGCACAATGTGGGAGATGGATAATCCAGATGAGGAAAGTGGATTATTGTGCACATCTGTCTGATGTATTCCTGTGTACACAGATGATCAGCTATTAAATGAGCAAAACTGGACATGCACACATTGAAATACATTCGGCCCTTTGAGTAGTAGCATAGAATGGAGTCAACTGCTGACATTCTTCATCTCCCGGTTCAATTCTACTGGAGGATTCTTGAAATGAAACTGAACCATTTAAAAGATAATAGATTGTGTCCGAACTCCAAAGTGAATGATTGCTTTGACGGGGTGTAACCTTGTTCTTTTGTGCAACATCAGCAATCCTCTCATAAAACAACAATAATATAGCCTTCAAAGAAAAATCAATGTCTACAGTATAATCTGGTGCAATTTTAGCCTCATATGCTGTCAGAGCTGAGTGAAAATTCGAGGTCCTTGGACGTCTGTGTCCGTGTGTTTGTCCTGTGATGGACTGGTGATCCGTCCAGGACGTACCACGCCCTCACTCATGGTTAACTCCACTGCTCAGCCACCCTGATCAAGACAAAGTGGTATAGAAGACGGATGGATCCCTCTCTGTTTTCCACAAGCAGTTATTCACCTGAATCATTTTCAAAAGTTATTGTCTTCTTACAATTCAAGACGTCGTGTTATCATTTTGAAGATTAAAATGGAGCCCCCTCCGTTGTTGTAATGAAATTGCTGAACTGGTGCTCAGGTTGCAATTGTACCTGCAGTGCCTATTAAAAAGTATTCACTCTCTGAATGGTTTTCACTTTACTTAACTTGGATCTTACTTTAAAACTATCCAAAATTACCCACCATAACCCTAATTTGTCTACTTTTCTTTTTCTTGTCCATTGTATAACTTAAAAAAACGAAGTTATAACAAAAGCGGTTTCCATGAAGTGGCATATGTTGTTAGATAGCACTCCAGAAAATAAGTGGTGATCAGCTGTAGTAAATCCGTGTCAGATGATTTGAGTATAAGGGTGTCAGAAAATCATCCAGCGCTCCAACTCCTCCTCCATTTTGGCGTCACGACAGAGTCGAACCCAGCTGACACTGAACAAGGAATGCATTAGGAAGGAAGCCTGCACAAGTTTAAGAGACACACAGGCACTGGCACTCTCAGGAACTGGCTTTATTTTTGGTCATTTAAAAATACTTACTCTATGAGTTTAAACATTGCATGTGTGATGACTTCCATTCTGTTTTAGTAAAGCATTTTACCCAGATTATGTTTTTTTAATGAAAAATTGCCAATAACACTGTAAATATTATTTACATTTGATGAATTCATGTTAAATATTGAAACTATTGGATGACAATTTTCTGGAAGCCTTGACTAGAGAATAATAAGACACTTGATGCTTTTTATTGCTCTTTTATTTTCTTTTTAATATATGTAGAACACTGAAGTTGACATTAGAAGTCCCATTTATCACTTGTCCTATGTAAAATGTCCCATCACCTTGCACACACACACACACACACACACACACACACACACACACACACACACACACACACACACACACACTCCTTTGTCTCTCCCACCGACATAGCAAACTCTGACATTCTCTCTTAGAAACACTTGAAACACACAGACTGTCATTCATAATTCATTCACTGTACACACTTATTTTACTTGGACCAGTTACGTTAAAGCACACACACACACACACACACACACACACACACACACACACACACACACACACACACACCACCCCACCCCAACCCCTCAGTGCATAAATTTCACTTTAGATCAAGGGGAATTATTTGTGGAAAATTAGAGACTTAGCTGTGCTTACATTAAGCATACAGCCGCCGTATTATCTCGGAGGTGTTAATGAACCCAGTTGCATTGGAAACGAATGTAGGTGGTCCTCCTGAAAGAGTAAAATATGTATGGTTAAGCATTAGCTAAGAGGGGCAATATTTAGACCAAAAGGGCTGCGTGCGAATGAATCCGTAATAAGACGATGCAAATCGAAAAGACGGAAGCCTAAAGAGCAAATTTATTAAATTAGGTCTTTTAAGGCGAGGGGCGACCCCCCCGAGGACCAGCGCTGAAGACTATTTAAAGCTTTTTTTCTATTGCACCCTTGGGGCCCTCCGCACTCCTTTGAAATGTTGTAAGTGGGTAAAACAGCATTGCTGTTGGTGACATCTTCATAGGGGTGGTAAACAATAATAGGTTGGAGCCAGCGGGGGCGAGGGCCGCCATGCTTAAAGTCTGTGATTTCACTGTGCAAACTGTGAAGTGTCTGTGTTTCCCTCTCACTTCGGCTCGCTCCGTGATTAGAAGGGTAATTGAGACGATCAAGCCCCCCCATCTAAAGCGCCGCTGTGGTTCGGGGAAAGAGCTTAACGGCGGCGAACTGTGACAAACATCAGGAGCTGATACAGGGGGAACGGCGAGGTTCAGGTTTCCAGCTAAGTCATGCAGAGGCAATTTTTATTGATTGATCGACATTTACTTCAGGATTTGAGTTCAGATCTAGAAACAGAGCAGCTGACTAATAACAATTAGGATTTGAATCAGGCTCAATGCACTACTGTATACTATTCTATTTATGAGTACTACATGAGAAAATATGTATTTTTATTTTCCATTTAAATGTATTGATCAATTTGTTGAAGCATGTTCAGAGGATGTCGTTCACTCTTGATGCACACTTCTACTGTAAAACAAATAAATAAATGAAGATGGTGTATTTATTAGTAAAAAATTTTCAGGTTTTTTTTAACTAAACCAACCCAGTGCCTGTTGTGAATGCTTTTTAGCATAAAAAGTATAAAGAGATGTTTTCAACCCCACTTGAAAATAGTATAAAACTAAATTCTTATATAAAACACGTTTTCACCGTTGAACAAACCTGCTCACGCTGTCCATGGACACACACACACACACACGTATGCGTGCAGCATCAGTCAGTGGTTATTGTTTCATGCACATACAAAAAGCCGACTCCGCAGGGAGTTGGCGTGCGGCGTGAGACGCCACAAATGCAGTTGTCAGGAAAGTACATAACTATCAGCAACAATTACCAGTCACAAGAAATCACGGAAGATGACAGACATTTAGTCCTAAGTGTAGCTCTTATATCTATAGAGCAGCTGTACATGAAGCTGAATTCTGCAGGTTTGCTTTGTGCATACTAAAAAGCCTTTGTTAAAAAAAAAAAAAAAAAAGAAAGAAAGAAAAAAAAATCAACCTGGATTTCTGAGTAACTTCTGGTGATGTTTCACTTCTGGTGAAACTCTTTCGCTAAAAACTTTGTTTTTATTGACTTCAGTCGGCTCTTAATTTCTATTTATGCAAGTGATCAAACGGTAATCCACAGACAATCCTGGATATGACACAGAAATACCAAATAATGATTCTCCCTCATTTATCCAAGATAAATATGCAAATTGAAGGTATTTGTCGTAAGTTGTTGTTAGATCTCAACATGAAGCGCCACCCAAACAAATGTAGTTTTACCGAGAAGCCAGACTGTCACCTCACATATTCACACATTACAAAGCATTTAAATGATAATTACCCTGTTATTTCCAGACTGATAGAGTCACTGTCCACTTCTGTTATTTTCGGTACATGTTTATTTTTCAGTTTGCTCAGAAAAAGCATTATTTTTAATGATTTCCAGGCACCGAGTGAAGACTTTCCCAACCCTCCAAACACAAAAGAATTCCAGATTAAGCCAGCTTTAACGAGGAGTTTGTATTCTTTCCGCAATGTTTGGAGAGTAAGCTCGGAATTAGTTGCATGTTGGCAAATCTTCTAATGAATAGCTTAGTGGTTGTTTCCCTTGCAGATTATTCAGTTGAGTGGACTGAAGAGAAATCAATTACCACAACTTAACTTTCATTATTTATCCCACAGCCAAGGAAGGAACGAAGAGAGTGGAGGAGGGAGAAAAAAAAACTGATAGAAGAAAATGACATGACAATGTGCTTCTCTTAAATTCAGGGTCAGATTCAATTCCCACAAATGTTATTTTCCCAGGATAAATCCCTCCAAGGAAGGAGAGGGAGGTGGGGGGGAGGAAAGAGTGAGGGGAGGGGGGGGGGGGGTGGAGAAAAGAGAGAATCCCTCCAGAAATGAAAAGACAAGAGAAAATCTGTTTTTACAGACCACCGCTGCTTTCTCAGCTCTTTTGATTAGCATTAATGTTGCACTGCGGAAGTCTGCCGGCACAACTGTTATAGCTCCTTACACACACACACACACACACACACACACACACACACTCACAGAGAGACAGAGAGAGAGAGAGAGAAAGAGAGAGAGAGAGAGACAGGGAGATCTGCCTGTGTAATTCTAAAGGGAAGATTTTTTTTTTCTTTTAAATTAAGTGCATGCTGATTGTTATTGCGGCTCCCCCCCGCGTGTGGAATAGTCGGCAGCGAGGTAAATGTCACTAAGTAAGTGCCACACTGTTTTCCTTGGTGGTTGTTAGCAGGTTTTTGCATGCAAAATAAAAAGCCCAAAGAGGTGGAGGAGGAGGAGGAGGAGTGGTGCTTTCCGGTGTGTGTCTGAATGCACGGGCTTATCGGGGAGCAGCAGGGGGAGCCGGACATATGTCGCTCCCCTCATTACGGGCCGAGATGGCGATAACAGGGCACTTAGTGGCACATTTGAAATGGCGTCGAAGAGGCGGCGGCCATGGCGAGAGTGCAGGAAGAGGAGGGAAGGGTCGGGGGGGGGGGGGGGGGGGGGGGGGGGAAGACAGGTTGAGGATGGAGATCACAATTGGGCCTGCTGTTAACACACTCCAGTGTGTCATTCAAACGGCCTTCGACACACACAGTCAAGCCTTTGCTACTTTTAAAAACACTGCCGGACTCGTGCACCTTTCCAATGTGGTTTTACGCAATTTTTCTATTAATAAAACAACCGACATGAAATGTAAAACAGATTAAAAAAAAAAAAAAGTATAAAGCCTGTTTGGTGTGTAAAAGTCTATTTTACTGTGAGTGTAATTGAAATGGGGCAGTTACAGTTAAACGGAATGGCATGTGAGACACACTACTGCTACTGCCCTATTAGGGTGAATTGGATTTGCATGCTTGGATGGCCGCACATGTAATTCGAGTGCTTTTTGTAAGGATGATATTACAGGCCTGGGCTCACTGAGGGGGGAGAGGCTCTGTCACCAGAAATGACCTTTTTTTTTTTTTTTTTATCTTTATGTGTGTCTGCTGCAGTGATGAAGGGTCAGATGTGAAGAGGTGAAGGGTTGTAGGCCACACAATGTCATCTAATCTACCTGAAGGTCAAATTGTGAATCTGCCAGCATTCATGCACATGAAAGTTTTCACCCTAAAATATCCAAAAGTAGCTCGACAGCGTCACATCTGACGTCTCATTCAAATAAACTAAACATGACCGGTGCGGCCACATGTTGAACCAACAGCTGTCCGAATCAAATCAATCCAATTTCGGCTTTGTTGAAATGAAGAAAGAACATAATGGAGATACTTAGACCCAATAGCTTTCAGCCACTTTTAAAGCTGCCGTTATCATGCCTGTAACAACATCCACATTTTGTCTAAGCTGACAGTAACAAGTTAATGAGAGCGCATGTATCTTTAAATAATTGTGCTGAACATTCAGACAGGTGGTCTTTTGGAGGATTTCCATTATTCTAAATAATACTTGTGCTTTACATCTCTCACAACAACACGAAATTTAGATTTACCAAGTGCCCTTATGGTTATTTTAATGAGAAGTAGCAAAGCGCTACTTAATACCACCTTGTAGTTCAGTTTAGATTCCTGTAAATTGTAAAATCCTGCTAGAAGAGTCATGTCAGGACGATCAGTATGTAGAGAAACGATAAATGAGGTATTAACAGCAATGATTCCAACAAACTGGTATGAGTGTGTTGTTTAATCAGATATTTTATCCATTTTTTGAGGAGATTTTTTGGCTGAAGAGTGCACTTAAGACTCATGCGCTAACAAAATTTTAAAAGAGCACTTCAGGAAGTGAGAACTGTTTTGGGCTCCTTGCTGTGAAGAAACAAAGAGGAGATCATCTTAAGAAGAGAAGATCTAAATTTAGATTTTAAATTACCTGATTACAAGATTCCCAAAACCTTAGAGTTAATTAACACATTGAATGTGAACTGAATGCGAAATTTGCATCAAATAAAGTGTCTTCAGTGCGTATGATATGCATTACGTTTAATTATAAACAGGAATTTACAATAAACAGGCTCTGTGGAAGACTGGGCTTTGAACCATTTCATGCAAATTATCTGGAAAACATTTAAGACATTAATATAGTGGTCTTATTAATAACTCTTGCCATAAACACACAGAACAGTTTCAGCTTGCATGTGAAGAATTAAGTTGTTGTTATTGTTTGTGAGTTTTTCTTCTTAATGCTTTGTAATTTGGGTGATTGCTCGCCGTTAGCCATTGCTAAAATCGCTTGTCGTGCGTGTTTTTCAAGTCGCGTATGCTCACTTCTGGTGTCATATTTATTGGGAATTGAATGTGAAGATTTAAGGACATCAAAATCAGTCACTGAAGACCAAACCGGGCTGATGACCAAGTTCAACAAGGAGGGCCAGAATAATCCCCTTCATTAGACGGCACTAAAACAAGCTCTTCATTTCAGTGTGTCTGATTAGGCTTTTTTTTTTTAAAGCAACACTTATTTTTCATTTCTTTGTGGTGTTTCTCCAGCGGGGGGCCGGGATCTCGTCCTGATCACTGACTTCTTCTCACGGTGTTAAACTTACAGATCTGAGTGTGAAATTAGCCAATAAAAAGACCCAAGTGGATAAATCACACTGCTGAGGCAGTGAGGCGTTTCAACATGCTCTCTCTTTCTCTCTCTCTCTCTCTCTCTCTCTCTCACACACACACACCTCTAACCCCAGAGCCCTCGCCACTTTCGAGCGTGTACATTACTTTTGACATCAGCCGTTTAAGCGGACAGTGTATTTTACACAAAGTGGCATTAATTAAGCCGCTAAACGCACGCTATCATGTATTTCAAAAGTGCTGCGGACGAACAAAGGCGACGACAGAGGGAAATGCTGGGAAAGTCAATTAGAATTTTATGTATGATTTTAGATCTCTCTCACTCTCGCTTTTTTTTTTTTTAATGATAAATGAAGTTACTAATTTTGTCTGTGCTCTTTCTAGACACTGCAGCTTTAATTGCTAATTGTTAACAGCGAATGAATACATTTGCATATTAATTAGCTCCCAATTTACATTTTTAATTTGCTGCCTTCAAAGGGTGTGAGATAAAAGGTCGTGTTATTTTAAATAATTTATCCTTTATTGCAGGAAAGATGCTGAAAGAAAGAAAAAAATGTGTGTGTGTGTGTGTGTGTGTGTGCATGCGTGCATGCATGTGTGTCCAGAACAACACCAAAACACTGCTGACACACACACACACACACACACACAGAAACACACACCGACACAGCATTACTGGTATTTGAATATACTTTCTCTATCAAACCCATTTGACGTTATTAGAAAAAAAAAAAAGTTGAAAATTGGATGTAGATATTGCTGTTTTGTGTTTAGTTTCATAATCTCAAGAAAAGACTAAAACTATATGTTTAATTTTGACAGAGATTTGAATTATAGGATCCCGGATTAGCTGTAAATAGCTAAGAGAAAGAGGCAGAACCTCTCTGATGTTTAGACTCTGCTCTTCCTGTTGCTCCTGAAATGTGTGTGGCGCCATCACGTCAGCATCTAAGGAGCTCTTCGGGCCTTCAGAGGAAAACGCATTTAAATAGACGTCCAAATCATGTGACGGAAGATTTCAAACATTTTCAGAAAAGCTGTGAGAAAGAGGCGAGAACGTTTCAAATGAGCGTCCGAGACTGACCGAAACAGCACATCCGGGCAAGACAGAGGTATAAATGTACAGGTGTGTGAGTGTGTGTGTGTGTGTGTGTGTGTGTGTGTGTGTGTGTGTGTGTGTGTGTGTGTGTGTGTGTGTGTGTGTATTGTCAGTCTGTTAATTAAATGAGCTAAAAAGAAGGGAGGGGAAAAAATGGTGCACTCAAACAGTTTTAATACAAAGCCATCCGGAGAGGCAGAGCAGCTGTAGACGGGTCGAGTGAAGAATAGTGAAAGCGCCAGAGATGACTTCTGTGGAAGTCAAGTTTGGAAACCAGACCACCCCCCTCCCCCCCCCCACCCCCCCCACCCCGCTTCCCCTCCTCTTCTCTCTTCCTCTCTCTCCATTTCTCCGCCGCCCGTGTGAATGCGCGCGAGAGCGTCTACGAGGGAGCGAGCGCTCTTTTCTTTTTATCACTCCATTTTGTCCCCCTCTCCCTCCTGACACATCAATTGATTTGGCAGCCGGCGCCTTCGGTTTCCGTCTTTCGCCACGAGGCAGCGGCGAGCGGGAGAGGGAAGGAACAAGTTCAGAAATTCATTAAGATGAAAAACAGCTGCCACCGTATTCCTTGTGAGGAGGAGGAGGAGGAGGAGGAGGAGGACGTGCGGCATGCATGCTTCTGCCTCCTTGTCCTGTGTGAGCATGTGTGTGTGTGTGTGTGTGTGTGTGTGTTGTGATATGGGTAGTCAGACGTTCGATCGTATTGAGCATCTTCTATTGGCTCGGTGCCACCAACAGGCCAGTTCCACCAAACGCTAACTTTCTTTTAGGGTTCGGCGCTGCTGTTGTGACAGACTGACAATATTCAAGGAGGGGAAACAATATGTGCGGAAAGTCAGGACATAAAGAGGAACTCCATCACCTAAAACTGTCATCAGCCCGGAAACATCACGCTCACAATCTGCAGGTTTATGCTGCTCTAAAGTCAACCATCCAGAAAAAGGGTCGATTTTCAGGATGGAAACTCATTGCTGAAGGACAAAACAACACCAGGCCTCATGATAAAAAGCCAAAAATGCTGCGAATAAGGCACAAAAAAAAGAAACAAGCTCCCTGAGGTAGTGATTTACTTTGATAAAACCCAAAAGTGGGTTTATAAATATTTGAACTTTTATGGATTTGATATTAGTTAACTGGAAATGATGGGACCTCAGATCGGACTGGTTTGAATCAAGCATCTTTATATGATTTAGATATAGAAAATGTATGCAACTGACGTACTGTGTGTAGATCAGAATTGATTTTTATTTCTGCTTGTTTAAGTTGCGTCCTTGCTGATTGTCTGACACAGCGGTGTTAGAGATGGGTCCAGGTTTGACCCGAGCATTGACACTCTTGAGCCCTTGTAGCTTCAGATATTGTCTCAGATGAGCCACAGTAGCATTGCTAGCTGAGGGAAGTTTCTGGTGGATAAATGAAAGAAATCAGTCCAGAAATAGAACCAGCTCAAGTGGTTTTGCAGAGAGATTGAGACTTAAAGTGTTACATAACATAGCATCACGTAGTATTTATTTTAAAAAGCTTGTTCTGACTGCTTTTTACCTTGTGATTGTTTTTGTTTTGGTTCCTTTAAATAAAATTTCTGGATCACTGAGGCGTTTGCAAAAAAAAAGAAAAAACATACTCATGTATATATATACTCATTAAATAAACTGATAGATCTGACGATAGATTGAGTAAAAATACATGATTAAAATGTAAGACTGATTCAGAAATCTGATTACTTCTAGTTGCTGCACCTCGTCAATAAATGCAGCGTTTATTGAAATTCTATCTCCTTTCCTTCTTAATGAGTGTCTGAATGCCTCCTTTATTTAAACACACACGCACACACACACATAGTGCTGTATGTTACGCTCAACGCACAACTCAATTGTGCACAATTCATGTGCACTCGTCGTGCGCGAGAATGCACGTGAACACTCGGCCTTGGGTGAGATAATTCCGGGGTACATTCGACCACCTCTACCAATTACACAGCAGCCTCTTGTAAACATAAACAGTGCAATTTTTGTCCCATTGATCTCTCTAATTCCTCCAACAGGAGCACATTATGGCTGCCGTCCTTTTGTCTCGCGCTCCCGCGCTCCCCTCCGCCGCGGCGCCGGAGCCCGAGCACGGCGAGCCTTCCAAGTCCTTTTGTACTCCCCGTGTCCCTTTGAACAATGAATCATATTTAGCAACAAAGAGAGGAACCAAGGCGCTGCTTGCAAATAAGAAGGCGGCAATTCAGCGAGCCAGCCGAGACGAGTCGATGCACGAGGGCGGGAGGAGGGAGGGGGCGGGAGGAGCGAGGGGGTGGGTGGAGGTGGGGGGGGGGGGGGGGGGGGGGGGGTAGGAGGGTAGGATGGGACAGTCAGAAAGCCCCAGTTTGACTGGCGTGAAGCGATGTGGCAGGGGCCAGAGCGTGGCTGAAAGAGGGGCCTGAGCAAAACCGGGCCTTTTCTCAGCTGCTGTTAGGAGGACGTGTCTGAAGGTAATCACCTAAAATAAAAAAGATAAAAAAATAAAAAAAAAAAGTGTTGGGTACAGTTTTATTTAAGTCACATGTACAAATGAGGAGATGAAACCTAAGAGCATGGCGGTTCTTTAATTTGCTCACTGTTGGGGCCCCCTGGTGGATGCAGGACCCCAACTGAAGCTGGTATTTATGCAAATCACCAGCGTGTCTAAAACTGACGCTCTAGTTTATTCTAAACTGAGCACAGGCAGACAGGTGGATACTATTAGTCTGAATCCTCTTCATTAAGACATGAGATGCTGTTTGTAGCATTTAAAATCGAGCCTCATCTTAAGCATCCTTTCTAAACGGAACCTGTATCCGGACTCAGAATCAGCTTAAAGCTGTTCCAGGTTCATGTCTGAACAGCTCCAGAATCAAATCTGGAATATATTTTATCAAACTGCTCCTCAATTTATGAATTCTGTTGTAAGACTACACTTACATTTCACTGTTTGCTCTGTACAGTTATATCTTGAACCACCGAAAGACTTAAAATACAGTTTTGACTGAATTTACAATGAACCAAATCTCAGTTTTGTTTCTATTTTTCTCTTGTAGCACCAACTACGTTTAACCTTAAATACGATTTGAAGGTAGCTGAGACCCAAATACCCAAAAAATTACTTGAAAAATACACTATCATTAAAAAATGTCAAAGGTCAAGCCACATTATTTAATTTTCCTGTTATATGAGTGTAGCCGAAGTATCAATCATAATCTCCAGTCCAAACTGTAAACAGTATCAGTTCTGGTTGAAATCATTATCCCAAACACTTCACTGCCAAAAACAAACTCATTTATGCCTTTAAATGTTTGTATAATAACATAAAATTAACTGCATATATTAGTCCCAGTCACAATGACTTTGTGTCATCAAGCAATCATCTTTAAAAGAAGAGTTTCCAAAAAAAAAGAAAGAAAAAAAAACTCCTGATGCCTCTTCTTGTTTTGCTTGTCACTTAAAAAAAATCAGTGTTTTCCACCATCCGCACAAATCTGCCACCTCCGGTGATTGATGCAGTCAAATTAGATGTATGTGGAACGCCGGCTCTGGCAAATGAACACATCAACTGATGACCAGCTGTTTCTAATTATTATACACTGGTTAATTAGGACGCCGTGTCACCATCTTGGCGGCGGTAAACTGTGTGAAATTCATAATTCATACTTGCGTCGCCAATGAGCCTCCCTGATAAGACCAGTGCGGCGTGGCATGGATGGAGAGGCCGCGCGTAAAGAGGCTGGGGAGGGTGGAGGATGCTGCCGGTGCCAGATATGTAACCGCATGCGTGTGTGTGTGTGTGTGTGTGTGTGTGTGTGTGTGTGTGTGTGTGTGCGTGTGTGTGCGTGTGTGTTCGCGCCTTTCCCTCACACCTCCTGCCTCTGCCCTTCTCTCTCTGTCTGTCTCTCAGCAGGGTGTGTGTGTAGGTGGCAACGTGGAAAGTCTGGATCTCAAAGGTAAGATGAACGCTTCGCTCCATCATTATTAACCGTGATTGAGGACTCTGTGTGACATCCGGGATCCACTCAGTGATTTTCTAATATTTTACATATCCAGAGAAAGATTAGTTAGAAGGAAAGAAAAGACAAGGAAAAAAAAAAAAAAAATCATAATAATATATCGGAGTTAATTTTACATTTGTCACAAATCCTCCCACTCACACACCCATTCTTGGATTTTATCTGGAATGCTGGCTCCAGTCCAGGTGAGCCGATTTAATCGAAATGATCTTTCACACAAAATATGTGTGCGTTCTTCGTTTGTCCCAGATTATTGCTTATTTTCACGTGTTTATCCCCCCCAAAAAAAACAAAAAACAAAAAAAAAAAAAAAACCCAATGAAGAGAGACCATTGGAAATCAGCCATAAAAGCCCTAAATGGAGCAAACTGCTGGGCTGCTGCTTCAGATCGACGCCATGTGAGGATTCAGAGCGGTGGGATCAGCCACACGCCCCGATCGGGCTTCCATCACAGACAGTTTTAGCTCTTTTTTTTTTTTGCCTCAGCTGAAACAAAAGTGGATAAGGTGATTGGATTAATTTAACTCTAAAAGTGAGATTATGGAACATGATTTCATTCTGGATTCCTGCCTGTGACTTTAAGGCTTCATCTCAGGTCAGACTCAGTCCAAATCTAACCTCTGAGCTGAACTTTCCCATCCTGGCCTGTTTGTACCCGTTTGCATCTTCTTCTTCCAACTCAACTGGATCCTGCTTCAAATATTAGATTGAATAAAATCTAAACTCTTTTGTTTTTCTTTTAGCATTAAACCTAGTTCAGATTCAAATTTGAAGTTAGCGGTAAATTCTAATCCCCAAACCAAAAGGTGAGGCAAAATGCATCTAATTTGGGAGAAACCCTCTTAAAAGACAAACTGAAGTCTAATCCAAACCAAAAAGTCTCAAATCTAATTGTAAACAACACTAGTTTACTTCTTTATTGTCACTCACGTGCATTAGAATGAAGAAAATATGCCAACAAACTCTGTTTAAATGTGAAACCATGCATACAAATTTTGACGCATATCAGAATTTCATTTGACTTAAACTTCATCAAATCATGAGCACAATCCGAGACTGAAATTCCGCCTCTCTGGCGTTAATACAAACCATGAACCAAACTCTTAATGTCTAAATCGAGTAAACCCAATCTCCCTGTAAATCTCGCCAGCCTCCAAAACTTGGATGAAAGTGTCTCGTACAAGTGAACATATTGTCCTCCCTGTGAAGTCTTTAGACTCCAGCCGTCGTCTGTGAGCGTCGCGTCTGAGCAGCAGACGCATCTGCATACGGCAGCTGCGTAAAAAGTTGTGTGCGCCGCCGTGATGGGCATCACTGTCGTCACGCGCTGATGACATCTGACTGTGGGTGTCGCTGCCTTATTATCTTCCCCACGCAGGGCGGATTAGAAAAAATGGGATTTCAGATGGCTCTTCCTTCCACCCCAAACACCCTCCGCCATCGCTCAGTTAAGTGATTATTGTTAAAACAGAAGGGGGGGTAAAAAAATCGTGTTGGAAATAATTATGATAGTAATTATCGTTTCCCCTTCTTGGACGAGGAGATAAGAATTAACCCAGGAGAGAGAGCGAGGAGGGGGGAGGAGGGGGGGGGGGAACTCTCAGAGCCTTAAAAGTCACATGAATTTGTGCGATCAGTCACAGTTTGATTTAGAGTGTGACTTCTGATCAGGGCCGTGGAGCAAGAGTAATCAGATTACAACATATCCACTGTTATTTCTACAAATATGTCTGGAAATACACCTGAAATGTGATTCCAGACTTTAGGAGACAACGTGGATTATGATGGAGCGTGCTTAGCAACAGGGGGGTCAGGGGGTCAGGGGGGTCAGGCCGTTACCTTTTCCCTGCAGGAGTTCTTCCTTTTAGGGCGTAACGTTTAATCATTGCATCAAAACACACATTATTAGACCAGTTTATTCAGTGAGCATAATGAAGACAACTAAAAGAGGCTTCAAAGCAGAGCACATAAGTGTAACACATTCTAGTACAAATAGTTCCCATCAGCCTTATACTGTGAGAAACATTAGAAAATGAGGCGGGCCGGACCACAATGCACCTGAAGCTTTTCTGAACAAAGCCTGTTCCTCATAACAAAACACAGAAATGTTGCGAGGGTGGAGAACAGAATGAATAACAGCATTTTACCTAATGAAACCAACAGTATTTGGTGAATAAAAATAATTTGCTATTCATTTATGTCCACTCACATCTCAGTGAAATACTTGCTCTTTGCTCTGGAGATCCATCTGAATGGATTCATACCTGCATGACAGGAGCTTGTTAACTGATGGGAACACACGAGGACACTGTTGTTCAGGATTAGGAGCCGACATCGTGCAAACGAAAAACGGTTTTCAAACGTAATTTGATTATACGTAAAAAAAAAAAAAGTTTGTGCTCATGTGACCTGAAGAGACCTGAGAGGTTAAAGCTGAGATAAATCCCGGTTAGTGGTGCAGAGCAGCCAAAAGAGAACGCCATCGTGTGCAGATTTAGGGCGGTATTCATTTAAAGTAAAAGTGCAGAGTCTAATGTGAAGTATGGTGTATAATCCATTAAGAACTAGAACAGAACGCAATTAATTGTTTTGTTTTTTTTTTTTTCCAAGGGTATCAACAATAAAGCAAAACGCTTACAGTCACCCAGAGTTTTGTTTATTCCGCATTCGGAGTGATTTCGCAGATAAAGTAATCAGGCCACGTTTATTTGTCTTGGAAGTTGCTGCATACAGGTGCGCTTATTGATTACATTGGTCTGCAGGCGCACAGTAATCAATGGATACTTGAGCAGCCACGTCTTGGAAGTCCAATCATGAAAACATAAAGCTGTCATCGCTATTTCTTTTTCTGTGTTTCTGATTAAGCCTCAGAACTTCATTAGAATGAAAAAAAAAAAAAAACACTTACACACAGACACACACAGATAAAGTTTGTCTATAAAGGAAGTTGTTCTGTCGTAATTTTTGCTGAAATGTTCGTTTCGGGCGGGGAAAAGAAGGATAAAGCACATTTAGAGTAGCGCAATTTTGCCTGTTAGCAAACAGCCTCCCTATTATCTTTCGTTTGATTGCTTGCCTCCATCAAGGTGAGCGATTAGACCACCGCTCCTGTGAAGCTCTGGAAGTCGTCCTGAAATCGCTACACTTTGATTTCATCAATCTGCAGGCAGCCCAACTGGAAGAAAATGTGAGTTTTATGAGCAAAACTTATTTTCCTCATCTTCGTCTTCCAGTTCCAATACAGTTTCATATTCAGGCCTTCCCCTGTATCAGATTAGAGCCAGTTTTTTTCTTCTTCTTCTTCTTCTTTCCTAAGAAACTTCATAACATTCCTGTCAAATTTGGGGTTGTGCTTTCTTCATTTTTTTTTCCCCCTTCCTTCACCATTTTTTTTTTTTCTTTTCCAGGGAGCATCGTCCTTGCTGGATATGATTTTGTACTATGAATCGACAACACATCTTGACGTTTCTGACAACAGCAGCATGGGAACATCGGGTTGGAGGGCTCTCGCTCATTTGATAAAGCAGGTCGGCTGACGCGGTGGAATTGTAATCTTTTCATGTAGGCTTTCTCCGAGGGGTAATGTACATCCCGGGAAAAGTGAGTTTGTGCCACATTATGTGGATTGAAGGTGCAGGGCAGAGCAGACAGGCCGAGAAGCTCTCCCGGTGCGAGTGCAAACACGAGCGCATCAACACACACACACCACACACACACACACACACACACACACACACACACACACACACACACACACACACACACACACACACAAGCCTGCAGCATCAGCAGAGATAACTCATTATCAGATGGGAGGTCTGATGACTACAAGCCCATTTCACAAATCTGGGACAAGATGTAAAACGTAAATAATAAACAGGATTCAGTGTTTTTCAGTGGTCATCAACCCGTATTTTGTTGACAATAGAACACAGAGCTATTCTGAAAATGCTCCAAATCTGTCTCCGTGGAGACTGTTCTAAACCGCTGCAGCACATGTGGACCACAGCCATAGTAAACAGTTCTTCTGCACAATGACAATAATGGCGGCCTCCAGCGCCTCGCAGCACTCCTGGGGGTTATAATACACTCAATGCAGAATCATGTCCACCAATTATAACTAAACAAAACCCAAGGTATGACTGAAACTTGACATGCGCATTTCAGTGTATATTGTAAGAAAAACAGCTTCAAAGCTGCAGTCGACATGTACGGAGAAAGAACGTCTCACGTCCAGCAAGAACTTCTACAGGAACTGAACGTGGGCGTCTGTGCTCATTTTAAGTAAACCGAAATATGAATCCCTCATCTGACTTCCTGAGTTTCTGTGAATACGCATTATTACTGAGCAGACAGATGCTTACATTTACAAAAGACATACATTTCCAGACAGAATATTTTGAAAATGGCATAACTGACAACAACATGTGGCTTAAATGACCCAGCAGGGCCAACTGCAGAAAAACACACACTCTCTAGCTTTCTCTAAGTTTTGTCCTGTAAACGAAGTGAAACTTTGAGCAGAAGTGTATCTGTCATATCGACCGGAGCCATATTGACCCTACTGCCCTGTCACTCTCTCCCGGTTTCTCCTCCCTGTGTAATGTCAGGTAGGATGGACAGCTCAGACCAGTGTTACAGTGCGGCTCCTCAGAATATTCCTCCCCTCTTAACCGCTGATGGGCCAGAGTATTAGACAGCTGCTGCCGAAGGTCTTTCTTCCAATATTCATTCATGCTCCCCAGCTCGGCCCATTCTGACAGGTCTATTTCTCCTGCCTTTGTCTGCATTCAGCCTGCTCCTGCACAATGTGTGTGTGTGCGTGTGTGTGTGTGTGTGTCTTTCAGAGTGTCCGTCTGTCCAGGTTGGATCTGTGTAACGTGCCCTTGGTGGACTATCCGGTCCAGGCTCTCGCGAAGGCTCTGCTGACCAGCCGGCTCGCAGTGCTTCACCTCGATAATGCCCAGCTCAGCGGCGTGCCACTGTACACACTGGGTATGACTCTCTCACACACACACACACACACACACACACACACACACACACGCAACAGTCTGCTCTCAAGCTTTGAAATGTGAGCTTACTATTAAAATAGCTGAAGTGTTGAAACACATAGGTGGTGTGTGTGAGTGTGTACGTGCTGCTGAGAGTTCGGTGAGGGGGGGCGGAGGGGACGGGGCCGTTGATGTGTCTATTTGTGCACGTCTGTGTGTGTGTGTGTGGGTGTGTTTTTTTGGTTTTTGTTTTTTTTTTTTTTTTTTTGTGGCCAGCAGGACCAGATTTTGACCTGTGAACCTCTCTGCAGGTCTAGACCCAGATTAGAGGTCTAATCTCTTACCTGTCACTTTACACACCACTGCACACATCTCTGAAGGCACCGGTCGCCAAGACACACACACACACACACACACACACACACACACACACCACACACCACACACACACCACACACACACACACACACACACACACACACACAAGGTCACATAATGTCTTATGTATTAAAATATGACCCCGGATATGTCATACTCATCTAAAATATAATCTATTCTTGCTCACTAATAACACTTGGCTGCACTTTAAAGTGCAGTGTGATAATAATAATAATAATAATAATAATAATAATAATAATAATAATAATAATAATAATAATAATAATGATAAAGATGCAAAAAAATTCAACTAACTCGGCAATATCCATTTTATTTGACCTTGATCGATCAGGTACCGCTGTGTCCATGAGGAAGGAGGAGCGGGAGTGAGAAGGTCACACGACCACAAATGACTCGGGTTTATTCACGAGGTACACACACACAATTACTGGGTGAAAATACACACATAAGTGCACTCATCACAGCCAAGCACAACACCCAGAGGGGGGTTGAGTGGTGTCCTGGATGAACACACAAACACATACAACACACACACACCGATCAGAGGGTCTGGGTTTTTTTTTTTTTTTTTTTTTTTGTAGGTTCGTCTCGTTGACACTTTACATTAATCAGCTCTTCATCCTCATGACTTGATTCAAATTTCAAACTTATTCTTCAAACTACATCCTGATCCTGAACATAACTTGGTTTCTTTGTTTAATCCCGAGCTTTTTATTGCACCTACCATGTTGTGTACTTCCAAGCTTTGGACCCTAACTCCATGCACACCACACACACAGTCGTGGGTAACAAGAGAAATTAAAATAAACAATTTCTCAAAAATCTGAATAAAAATGAATGCCACAGAAAGTAATTTTCCTGACGTTTTGTTGGAGAGATAAATGAGAATCGCATCCACAGCCTCCCATGTCCTCTCAGTTGGAGCAGAGAACTACCCAAATGGACGCAGTGTGCTGCCCACTCTTCTCAACACCCGCGCAGCATTTTCAACAGCTTCCTGGATCTTTTTGATATTTTAGGGTCTGCCAAGCCGCCTTCTCGTCTCGCGCTCATCCCTCACCCTACAACCTAATCCATCGTCTCTGCCTATTCAGAGTCCACCAGGAGCACCTCCCGCCTCCCCCCCTTTCCCTTCCAGCAGGGGGTCCATGCTGAGGATCATTGCCTTCGATCAGAGAGGCCTGTGATTGCAGGATTGGGCGCTCGCGGCGGAGCCGACCGGATCAATCCCACCGATTCCACCATTTGGTTCCCACTGTGCCTGATGACAGTGTTGGCATTCCACGTGCAGCCCGACAGGCTTGATCAAATCTGCGGCATCGATCTGGATGCAGGGGCGACGAGGGCCCGGGCGACACGGACACACACACGCACACCGCCGTTACAGTTCATACTGCACGACGCACACAGAAAATACAGAAAGATCTCCCCCAAATATCGCCGGAGACGCGATAAAGTCATGAAAGGGATATGACAATGGCGTGGAGATGTTTGAAGAAAAACTCTGGGGATTTCAAAGGTGTTTTGTCAGGTGCCCTGTGCTGGATTCGTAACTGTGTTCTCTACAATAACGTGTGTTAAAATCACAAAGGCTAACCACACATTGGTGAAGGTGGTAAAGATTGGCTTTGTGCTCTTTTTTTTTTTTTTGTTCTTCTCAGAAGATTCCCCGTTTTGTTGAGCTGTGCTGCTTGAATTCCTGGAACTTCTACCTTTTTACACAGAAATCAGAATTTCTTGAGAAATAAAAGCAAATAAAACAGTTTTATTCAATATTCTTTTAGGAGATTATTCGTCACAATTCCCAAAGAAAATTGGCTGCAAAACCTCCCATCTCTTTTCCACGATTCAGTTTCTTGCACTCACTACTGTTTCAGTGAGATTTAGACCCAAAATCATAGTTGGCCATTTGAAAACAGCCCATATTTTCATTTTCAACCATTTCTTATGTTGGTCTTTGAGTGGTGTGTTTTCAGTGTCAGAGTCAATACAAAGTCAGTCTCTTGGATGTAATGAGGAGAGAAAATAATTAAAACCCAGTGCAGAATTGTTGATTAGTATCAATTTGATATTTGACCTAGTTTTATATGACATGATTTAAATGGTCAAGTAATCAAATCACATGTTTTGCTGTTCAGATTCGTCAAATGATAGAAAAAAAGCATACGTTTTGTTGATGCATGAACTGTGCCTTTGGGGCATTTTGTGGATTCTCTCCCCTGTAGTTGGCGTGCTGAAGACAAACCGGGCTTTACGGGAGCTTCACCTCACCAGCAACGTGTTGAATAGCTACCAGGATGCCTTGCAGCTGGGAGAGCTGCTTCGATACAACACCACTTTGCAAACGCTGGAGCTAAGCAGCAATACTTTAGCAGATGCAGGTAAGAACCGATCGTTATGTGACAGTTGTTCGACGATATGAGAGAAAAAGGGATGGAAATCCATGACTGCAGACACCGCCCACATGTAACACATTCTGCTAAACCCACCCATTCAACCAGTCTAATTAATAGTGTCTGTAATTTGACCCCAGCTTCACCATTTTCCTCACTGCCGCTGCACCTGGAGCAAATAAAGACATACGTATCTGTCCAAAGCTTGGCAAGTAGTCTGTCTACCTCCATTGTGTGAGACAGTGGCCACATTTGCCTCTCAAGAAAATAAGACACAGAAAAGGCGTTTACATAGTTTTACCCGCAGGCAGTGTGTTCTGACTTCAACCTTTTTTTGGTTTAAAAGAAAAAAGAAAAAAAAAAAACAGTGAAAAGGTTTCTGACTGTATCTCGAAGGACCGCTTTGACATTTTAGAAAAAGACAGTACTTGGAAAATATGCTCAGAAGTTCATTTCGGGGAGCAAAACAGGTAGCATAACATTGTTCGAACCAAAAAAATAAAGGAATCTGTGTATTAACAGCTGTAAAGCTCATGAATTTGAAGGATTTTTTTTTCTTTTCTTTTTTTTTTTTTTTTTTTTGACTTTCACTTCGAACTGTCAGAGAACAGAAATGTCAAAACAAATGTTTTTGGGTTTGGGAGCCAGACACTTTAGCCATTTGTAAAAATAACATTCACGTCCCATCTCTCTTAAATGTTACACTGTTCATTTTTGCTTTATCTAAAATGACTCTGTTTTGTTCCGCTGTTGTGCAACTGTTAGAGAAGTAATGTTCAGTGAGTCCGTTTGCAATCGTGAACCCTCGTCTTCATAAGTAATAAGTAATATTTTCCCTAATTAAGCAGTGACCCTGCTGACTCCGTCTGCCTGCAGCTTACAGGGGAAAACAGCAACGCCGTAATGCGGCTCAGTGAAGTGGGGATGGGTCGTCACACCGGCAGCTTGCAAGCTTACACAGTCCGGGTTTGATATTATCTAATTGATACAGACACGTGAACAGGTTAAGTATTTACCGACTTGCTTTTCAGTAGCCGGAGCTCAAGTCAAACATCACGCTGCTGTAGCACTCCACCAGACATCTGGCAGCGCTGCTCACTTTTCCCACACCGGCAGTGAAGGCAAAGGCGCCGTGCGTGCTAATCGCCTTGTGTGTGTGTGTTTTTTTTTAATTAATTATTATACAGGTTTTGAGGAGCTGTGTGATGGTCTGAGGAGGCAGACGTCAGGTCTGAGGGTCTTATCGCTGAGGAACAACAGCATCACTGTGAAAAGCATGGGCCATCTGGCCAAAGCTTTGGTGAGGAATACAGATGTTTTTTTGTTTGTTTTTGGTTTATCTTCAAACAAAAATAGGTAATCAAGTTGGACTGCTATTACGGGTGACTTTCAGCTAGGCCAACCAAGAGATACAGTTCTGATGCCTCGTCTCGGCTACCTTAGGCATTCTTTCTTTTACTCCAACGAAAACTAGCCACAGAAATAAACTGCGCTCATCTTCTTAATTCATACCTGCTTTTGTCTTTCCAACTATTAAGAAAAAAAAAACAGTCTGATCCGAAGAATCCAGCTTCTAAAAAAGTCCCGCCCCCATGCGTCCCCTCGCACACTCTCCTAATAACATGCATTCCTCCTGCTTGATTGTCAGCATAAACTGCACCTTCCTGTCATGTGAGTGGCCATTGTGGAAGCCAAAAGGCTAGAAATTAAAGGCCTGCCTCGTGCGCTCGCGCACACCGGCGTGCGCGCACGTCCCCCGTCTTCCCCCGGCGCCACCGAAAGAAGGAGCAGTTTGATTAAATAATAGATGTGTGTTAAGGAGGGCCGGCCATGCAGCCTGCCAGTCACGGGGATAAGTAGATGTCCTTGCAGGCCATAATGATGATAATTAGACCCGTAACTGGTTGTGTCGAATATGATGAGGAGGCGAGCTGTTATTAACCTTTCTGGTTGGTGTATCTGCTTTTCTCTGCCGTCCCTTCGGCTTGTCTCGTCGCTTGTCCTCTGAAGGACTGGGGAGCGAATGGGGCAATCTGGCGGCTGAATTTAGCCGATCATGTCTAAATTAATCCTCTTTTTCCATCTAGGACTTCTCTCTGAGCGATACTTCATACTCGGCTCTCGTTTCCTTTTCCTTTGCTCGCTTTAGCTGTTTTTCTTCTTTCTTTCTTTCTTTTTTTCCACCATAAAGCCACCATGTCATGTGTGAAAGCCGACTGCGTTTTTCGGTGGTTTCGCACTCCTACCCCCCTCAAACTTCTCACTCCAACCCTCCGGTGGTTTACGTTTGACAGGTTTCAACCATGCTTGACTCTCACACACTCTCAACCACGCAGTCGCCTCTTTAATTGTCTGCTATTATCCCTCGTGCATATCCATTCGGGACGCTCCTCCCTCCCTCCCTCCCCACCAGAGGAGCTTCCTTCGCCGTGCTTTGGACGCGGCGGCGCCTCTGCGCGTCGCGACTCAGCGAGGAAGCGGGGTGGGCCCCTCTCAAGTGTGTTTGTTGTCACCGCAGTGCAAATTAACTCAGAAGAAGATGCTCTCCGGGTCTGTCAGTCGCTTTTTTCCCGGCTTCCTTTCCGCCCCCGTGCTCCCTCTCTCTTCACAGCAGTGACCAGAGGAGTTTAACAAGGGTGGCGAGGCGAGGGGCCGACCGAGGAGTGGGTGGCGCGCTCCTCTTCAAGCTGCTGGGCAACACGGGCCCCTCGTGCCCCAGACACCCCCAGCTTTACGCACCAGCTAATCAACCTTCAATGCTAATGTGGCTCTGGAGAGCCAAAACAGAAGTTCTGAGCGTTTAACATGAGAGGAAACATTTTGAAGAGGAATGATAATCCCTGCATAATAATAATGACAATTAAAACTTCTTAGCCTTTCCACACTCGCTCGCACACCGAGCGCAGCGTACGAAGGGAAGGAAATGATTCACTGCTGGGTTAAGTAAGCCATTTGAACCCACTTACACGGATAGTTGAAAAATTATAATCATTATAATTCTTCATTGAAATCGTCTCGGTGTGGACAGATTGGTGTGTGTTGCAGTACGAGAGCCGAGTGGAGTCAATATGATCTGATGAGCGCTGTTTTTCACAGCCGGCGCTGAAGGTCCTGCAGGTCCTGGATCTGAGCGAGAACCTTTTGGGGGACGATGGGATGCAGGTCATCAGGGAGCCGCTGATGCTCAACTGCACTGTGCTGCAACTCGGCCTTTCCCAAACTAGCATCACATGTGAAGGTACAATAAAGCTTTTTTTTTTTTCTTAAGTTTATCAGTAGCTTTTCATCAGAAAGACTGAAAACAAAGCAGGACCTCCACAAGGGATAGACGCTATCCTGCTCACTGAAACATAACGTTATTGTAAAAATAGCATTTCAGCCACATTTTGGAATCTATATTATCGATTAGATTGATATTCTTGGCTTGTTTGATTCAGGAAATGTTTATCGATGGCTTACCAATTTTATTGATGGCCTACTTCAAGTCGAGCACCGACAAGTTTACTATTTAAGATAAAATACACCTATCAGCCATTACATTATGACCACTGACAGCTGCAGTAGGTAGCTCTTGTCATTGTGGCACCTGTTAGCAAGTGGACATAATTTGATAGAAACAGGAAAACTAAGGATTTTAGTGTTTTGACAGGAGTGCTACTGTGATGGTGAGATCACTTTGTTAAGCCATCTTGTTGTCAGTTTGTGTCAAAAGTGAGAGGGTTATGGAACCAAACCGTTGAGCAGTTTCTCCAACACACATGAGGTTAATACTGTTTCAAATAATTCTGCAAGCTGTTTTTTGTTACAACAAAAACTAAAGAAACTTGCTATATATTTCAAATTCAAGAAATCTACATAGTAGAAGACAAGTTGCAGTTTTATTGACTAAGCATCTCAACAACTTTTAAGAAAAACATCTCACAGATGGAGTGGGATCTACTAATCATTGTCTAATTCTAAATACGTTGGTGATTTGGTCAAGTCATTGGAAAGGTCTGTTTTGTGACAAATTATGTTTTATAGTTTTACACAGACTTTCAAATACACTGAATTCAAAGTATATTATTGTTGGTGCTTTTTTGGGGCGCAATCCTGCAACATGACTGAAATGTCATTTATCTTCTTTGGTATTCAACCCTCAACATTTTGTTTATTCAAGAAAATCTATTTATTCAACCTATTTTTGTTGTTGTCAGTTGTGTTTTTTTCTTATCTTGTATAAATACATGATTGCCATGCATCCCTTCACTAAGACAAATTCCTTGTATATGAAAACCTGCTTAGCGATAAATTTGATTCTGATCCTAATCTCAGGCAGCAGCAGTGTGTGTGTGTGTGTGTGTGTGTGTGTGTGTGTGTGTGTGTGTGTGTGTGTGTGTGTGTGTGTGTGTGTGTGCGTGCAATAGCAGCCGAACTAAAATTCAGATGGTGAAAATGAGGTGCTGTGTGATGGACTGGGGGCCGATCCAGGGTGTGTCCTGCTTCCATCTCCAGCTCGCTGATACTGGCTGCAGCGTCTCGCCACATTTCTCAGATATCAAGCTTACTTTTTTAAATAAACCATCTTCTAAACAAAATGCCCAACACTTAAAAGCAATTGAGTTTGCTGAACATGTGCACAATAAAAAAAAGAGCAAATTAATTACAAATCTGTAGTTTTTCATATAAAAACACTACAAGTGTATAAATAGTTTTGATTTTTCACTCATTACAAATTAATTAATTTCTAAATAATGTTTTCTTAATGAGCTCCCCTGTGAATAAGTGATAATAACAACCTTGTGTAGAGGCTGAAGTTAAAAGTGTACTGAAAGTAAACACATTTGCTGTATTATATTATTCTGAAGTGAATATTTTGCCTCATAACTCCTTCAGTATTCAGTTTTTGTCTAATTTTCACACTCAAAGTATTTTTATCCTAACAACTTGAAGCACTATTTTGAAATTAATTCTTAGAGAAAGGCTATTATGGATGAAAAATAAGATGTAGTTAGGGTGAAACCTTTGAATAGTAAAGATAAACATGAACAAATTGTATTAATATGGTTTTGTTGTGTTTGGAGATGCTTGTAGTTTTGAGACATTTCTGCAGATTTAATAGATTAGTAAAATTCCCAGGTCTGGACGTTTTTTTTTTTTTTTTTTTTATCATTTGAAACTTTATCACATGGTGACAGATTGCAGAAATATGCTCATTAGCCCACAAAAGCATCCGAAGATGAGGCCACAAACTGACTTTTAAAATGAAATAACATGTTACGATGACAATAGACACTCAAACTGCTGTTTCCTGTTTTCTCTAAACTGCCCAAAAAGGATGTGGGGATTGCTGATCAGAGAGTGCTGAACCATGGTGTGTTCTTCAAATGAACAGTCAAGTTCAGACGCGCTTCTCCCTCCGGTTTAGGTGCTGTGGCGTTGGCGGAGGTGCTGGCGGAGAGCCGTCACATTCAGAGGCTGGACCTCCGTCGGAACGAGGTGAAGGTTGGAGGCCTGATGGCTCTGAGTCTGGCGATGAGGATCAACCGGTCTCTGGTGTGTCTGGATTTGGACCACAAATCCCCACAAGAACAGGCGAGTGGAGTTTGGATTGGTTTGTATCTACTGTGAGGATCTCATGAATCTAGCTGAGGCTTGAAACAATACAGCGAGAAACAATGCTACTAAAGACGAAGAACGGTTTTACAATGAAATTTGATCTTCTTGAAAACTGCTCTCTCACCTCTTCAAATACATAGACTTTATATTTTATGTCTGAGGCCCCATATTTAGAGCGCTGGCTGACGTTCTCGTCTCAAAGTGAGAAAGTCAGTTTAAATACTGACCGGCCCTTTCTGTGTGGAATTTACATGTTCTCTCTGTGCATGGGATTTCTCTCTCCCTCTTCTCTCTCTTCTCTCTCTCTCTCTCTCTCTCTCTCTCTCTCTCTCCTACCTTGCGTGGCTGCAGAGGCCCGAGGAAAACGATGCCATAACTTTAATACATGCCCCTGCTGGATTCACAAAATAATTACCCACACTTGCCATCTGTTTGTCATGATTTTATCTCTGCTAACTTATTTGCATATTAAAGCATTAATTAAAATCTCTAAGGAAGGGAATGCTTACTTTAAAATTAACTCTGAAGGCAATCCGTGCACAGCTTCCAAAGTTGTTTTATTTTTGTTTGCACGGTTTTTTTTTTTTTTTTTTTTACCCCCCCCTTTTTTTTTTTTGTCTGCATGTTGTTTACACGATTAAGACTGATTTTTATGAAATGTCTCCTCTGGCTAAAGTCAAGCAGCAAGATGTGCCAGATTTTGAAGAAGCAGCTTTGAAGAAGCCATGACGCTCCTGTGAATGTGTGTCATTAAAGATGGGATTTCTTCATCTTCTTCCTCTTCCTCACTGTTTTCCCCCCTCCCTCCTGTACAGATACACCCAAAAGTCTGCATATTGGGGTCTCTGTTTCCACGCTCCTCTAAGCTGCTGAAAGATGTGATTAGCATTTCCACCATTGTTGGGAGTTAGTGTGGCCGGGCATTTTAAGGGAATTGTAATAAGGGAATTTTTAAGCTCTGTCAGGTTTTAGAGTCACACAGCTGGGATTTGTCTTGGCGTGGCATATCCAGGTGGGAGGAGTGACGATTGTATTAAAAAGCAAATCTTTCCATCAGAAAGCAGCGGGTGGCCAGATCAAGTGTTCTCGCTCAGTCACATTCCCCGGGTCGCCCAGGAATACGCGAGAATTTCATTCGTCTGTAGGAAAATAAGTGTGGATATGAATGTGAGTGAGAGACAGAGGGGGTTATGGCAGCACTTTGCGTGTTTGTGCCTTCATATATGTGCCTTTTGTGCGTGTGTGGTTTTGCCCAGATGCAGGGGGCGATTGAAGATGCGCATATTTAAGAGGCGAGAAGAAGAAGGTGGAAAAAGGAGAGTGAATCTGGGTCCTCCCGTCTTTGTTTACAAGAATCTGATTTTTCATGTCTGTTGCCACATTGCTCCATTTGATCAGTGGCCTGTTTGCTGTTAATTATTAATTATTTACCCGCTTGAAATATTCATGCACCCTGGCCCAAGTGGAAATCCGCCTTTTCCGAGGGGCAAGTTCTCTCTGTAGCCACTGCAAGGTGGAGCTGTTTATACATCCTTATCAGGGGACTCTGTTAACCCAGCTAATTAAGTAAATTTCCTCTGCTCCGTGCTCTCATAATCGCGGGTTGGACGAGGGAGCCCCGCGTTCCTGTTTACCTGTTTGATGCTTCAATATTTGGTTTCGGATTTGGTCAACGTGTGCCTCCCAGCGACTCTCAGACGAGCGCTGATAACGCCGAGTGTCCTCAATGTCATGCGAGCAAGGTGTAACTGTCGGAAAGTTCCTATCTGGCGCACTGTTTGTGTGTCAGTGTGTGTGTGTGTGTGTGTGCAAGAAAAGCAAGTGGCTTGTTTCAGTGTCTTTTAGAGAGGGACAACTTTGGAGGAAAGCTTTCGGAAAGCACTAAACACTAGAATATTAAATGCTTTTTAAGCCACTGTATCTGCCATGAAGACAGGCATCCTTCAAGTTGTTGAAACTAATTTATGCTTTAATTTCTTGTGTCATATTCATATTGTGGAGTTATAATTCAGATGACTGCAGTTCAAAGAGTATTTGGGTTTTTTTTGGGGGGTTTTTTTCTGGAAGAAATTCCTGTTTTTCTGCTTTGGGTCACAGCTCCAGTCGGTCCATAGTGATTAATGCTAATTTTTTCCTCACCAGTTAAGCTCAAACTCTTGTTTCTTAACTGGAGGAAACCAGAGTGCCTGAACATACAGAGGAAAACATGCAAACTCTGCATTCTTGAAGCCATCCCAGCTAACTATTGGTGAAGTCACAGTTCAGAGACCAACGCAGGGCAAAAACAGACTGTTACAAATATTCTGATTCAATTTTTTGTCACCAGCTAACCTCAAATGTGGACCAGCGATAGTGCTATGAAGTATAAAAACATGGATTTGTGAGTTAAGTCATTCAAGAAAAGCAGACTTTTTGTAACTGCAGACCAGCTTTTGCTTCAAAGCATAGTTTTTTTGTTGTTGTTGTTTGTTCATAAGAAGTATTTTCTTGCCCAAAA
Organism: Salarias fasciatus; assembly: GCF_902148845.1. Lineage (NCBI taxonomy): Eukaryota > Metazoa > Chordata > Actinopteri > Blenniiformes > Blenniidae > Salarias > Salarias fasciatus. Next base: position 19,342,997 of record NC_043763.1, on the reverse strand, counting down.
ACCGGCCTCAACGGTCCTCTGATTGAAAATTGTTGAATTCATCAGATTGGAAGGTTTCACTAAGAACAGTTGAACCTTTGGGTATTCACGAGTCCAGAGTTTCACAAAGTGTCCAGAAATAAAGACATTTAGCACAGTGCCTGCTTTTCATAGATTTGAAGTTTCAAAGGCACAATGCGGGATTCTCAATTAGAAAAAAGAAGAAGAAGAAGCTGAGAGACATAATCTTGAGGAAAACGGAAATCTGAAAGCTTCTCTCTCTCTAAAAGCATTACAATAAAAGAGAAAGACCACGGTGACCACAACGTGACTGGAAATCTGTCTTGTGGATCCCTTTAAACTACCGAGCATGGCCATTCATTTTTATGAGCGTGGCATGTCTTGGACTTAACATTTCAACATGAGAACATCATTCCCTCGGTGACGTACAGTGAAGCGAGCATCGCGGTTTGTTTTATTGCTCCAAGGCTGTTAATGAATCCAGAGTTCACTTCCTTCTTCCAGCAGGACTGTAAATGTTTAATGGCCGTGTTCAATAACGACATGAAATATTAGAATTGCTTGTGTTGCATTAGGTTAAGCACATTGTGATCGTCCATACTTGCTACTTAATTAAAGATCATATCACTTTTTATGACCAAAGACAAACTACGAGCCTCCATTGAACCCGTATTCCCCGCCGCCTCTATATACCAATCATGTGTCAGGAACATCCAGTCCCACTGCCGCCCTAAAAATAGTGCACAGGCATTTGGTACTTATAGACTGGACCATTGTACTTCCGTATTATCAGGGGGCTCCAAAAATTAGGGGAGACAAAATGCAGCATTGAGAGTACTGACGGGCAGGAGAGGTCACATTTCTCCCACACAAGATGATTTCATTGGTTCCTTGTCAACAGTAGAGTTTAAAATGTGCCTGCTAACAGACACAGCCCTTCATGAACATGCTCAAGGCAACATATTATCCCAGTAGAACTGCTTCCTCATGCTTATGTCAGGTGCTTTATCTATATTTTAAAAACAGACACCATCGCTATGTTTAAGATTAGACCTAAAACTTTACTTTTTTTTTAAAGCTGAAAGTTAAGGTTGACTATCGTGAATGAAGCATCATTTAGTCGTGTTGCAGGGAACCTAAATGAGTCGTGATGCCCTGAACTCTTCTCTTTGTCTCTCCTCTCTTCTCTCCACAGTCCTAAGTTCCAGATCTGAGTCTGTTTATCTCTGTGTTCACTGTCTTTTCAATCCAACCCATGAAGACAGACCTTTATCTCCTGCTCTGTCACAGTCTCTTAGTCTCCTCCACCACTGAACTGCTCAAGTTGTCTTGATTCTATTGACTGAATGATACCAAGTGCCGTAAAATGGTGTGAATGCTTTTCAAATAAATGAAACAAATTAATTGATATTTCTGGATTTTAAAAGCTTTTTAGTGGTGCAACTTGTCTGTAATTCAATGGTGATATAAAGATTCTGTTGTTTTGGGTACCTGAACACAACCGAGTCCAACTGGTCCGCTGGTTGGAATGAGGTGCACTGGAGGCACAAAGCTGTTTTTATTTTTTTTATGACTATTTCATTAAAGGTGGTCCTAAGTGAAGGTTGCAGTGAAAGCTGGATGGTGCTAAAGGATGATTGCAAAATTGGGGAGGACTTTCTGTGCCTACACCAAAAATCAGCTGAGAATTTATTCCAGTTTCCCAAAATCATTAGGCTGCAAAGAGCAGTGCAGAAGATTGATGGTTGAATATTGTTATAGAAAACTATTCACAGATTAATTCATCACAACTCTCTGTGGACGACGAGTACTGAGAACAATATTGGCCAGCCCAACACTCACTGACTTTAGCTGTTAGCCGTTTCTGGTAACAATTAAATTTCCATTTGATATATACCAGAGTTTGTTTCAGTGAAAGGATTTTGAAAAGATAGATATATTATTACTTATATGAGTCATCTCCAAGGGCTGTGTCTAAAGGGTAAGATGATGATATTCCAAGCGAAACCGTGATGGAGAAGGGGTTTCTTCTGAGGTTGTTCTATTTCTGCTTAATGACCTCTCACCTACCACTGAGGAAAAGACGGAAGAAGGCATCATGAGTTTTGGCTACAGTCACACTCAAGGTCACAAGAAATTTATTGTGAAATGATTGAGAAATTATCTTAAAACTGTCACAGTCATTAGTGAAATGTCAAAATAACTTAGTCTTTTTTCCTGACTTTGGAAGACATTGCTGGGAATGAGAGCGGTTCGGAGGTGACATCTGAAACAAAATGCATGTGCTTGTGCGGGTCTATAGAGAGATCGCTGGGAGAGATGTACTGCACTGAGGGTTCCATTTGAGCACGGAGTCTTATTTTAGGAAAAGCATGAGACAAAGAGGTCTCTGGGTATGTTTATGGGCACCCTTCCTGTCACGGTCAGTCCCAGTAGGGTGGCTAGGTGACAGGACGGCCTGACCATGCATGTAGTCGGCACTCAGGTTTCGGCTCGCATCATGATGACACCGGCGCTCGGGGGAATAGAGTACGTAAGGCAGACAACAGCAACCAGGCAGAACAAACCTCCCAGCAACGCCTCAGAGGGCAGCAGGAAAGGGCTCCGAGCTGCCGGAGGAACCCGGGTTCACGCTGTTACCAAGATCAGTCAGCCACCTACTGGTACCGCGCCACACATTGCAGCACTCGCTGCAGAGTGCATGAAGAAAGAACTGTTGTTAACAGCTATTTACCCAAGAGAATGACCAGAGAATATCCCATTTTGATCAAGCAAATACATTTCACTCTTTCACAGTAACGTGGCCTGAGTAGCCTGCAAATCAGGGAAGGTGGTGTCAGTGTTGAATGGTGCATTCAGCTTTAAAAAACATCTGCCTCCATCCAGATGTCTGTTTAAAGGAAGGCCATTCAGTACGGAGAGACAATGCTAAACCCCAAACTGCATCCATCACAACATCATAGTTTTTCAGTACACAGCTTTCACCAACAGAAAACATTTGAATCCTGCATCAGGCAAGAATGGAAAACATTCATCTCCCAAAACTCCAGCAGCTGGGCTTCCAGCTTTCTGGATCTTGGAGGCTGTTGTTCCAATGAGCAGTCACTGGGACTGCCACTGCCAATATCCACTGCTGCGTCTTGTACGTGAGAAGACCTGACAAAGTAATACACAAGAATGTGACAACTCCAGCAGTCTTTCCCTTGTGCATTGCTTTCACTGTGTTCTTCCCACCATGCACCTTCCAGTCATCATTTTTTAAATGGATTATGTACAACCACCTGATTGCTGTGTTCAAGAAGCTGTAATGCAATTGTCACAAGTTGGCCCTGGTCAGACTTGCCAGGATTTTGACAATTTTACCAAGATGTCGGACAGGGACTTAAAAAAAGTCTTCTTTTGTTATCTAATGTATGTCGCCTGTGTTGCGGGGCCACTGTGGTCACATTATCAATGTTAATCTGTTCACCTGTACAAGGTTTTAATGGTTTGGCTGACCTCCTGATATTTCCAAAAGGGGTAAAACCGGATGAGTTTCTCCGACAGATGAAGGAGGGGGTCTGGAGTTGCTGAGGGGTAGTGGGGGGGCAATCCCCTGTCTCTCTGCAAACACAAAAACAACTGCAGCAACACACTCCTCGCTGCACTCCTGATGTATTTTCAGGCAAAAACAGGCATATTTGCCAGCTGTGTAATTTACTGCGGCTCTCATTTGCATATTAAAGCCTTAATTAGCCCCTCTGAGCGTGTGTGTGTGTGTGTGTGTGTGTGTGTGCGCGCGCTTGTCTGTTTGTGTGTGTGAGTTTGGGGTTGGGGGTTGGGGGTGTCGTGTAATCACTTCGATGTGCAGTAGGGGAAAGGGGGCGGTCGGGGGTGTGATGGGGTGAGGAGTGTCACCATTTTGAATGGATCTGAACAGAGGGCCAGTGGGGAATGGAGTCACAACAGGATCCTGCTTCCTGTAAACCGGCTGGTTCGGAGGTTGAGCTCCTTGATGAATAATATTTGACACGAATCATCGCACTTCTCCTTTCGTACTCAGAGATGTGACCTCCCACATCAAAGAAAAAAGAGGCGGTGCGTTCTACCTTCTGCGGGTGTGGAGATGATAGAAAGCTGTCAAGAAAGGAAGGTGGAACAAGAAAACACCACTCTTGGTCATGTGAAAGCGATAATTGTTACACTTACACTGCTTTTGCAAATCCCAAGCTATCACAAAGTGTTGATTTAAATCCTCCAGAAACACAGTTGCTTCTCAGTTTTTCTCCAGAAGTAACTTTCATGGTGTTTTTTGCTTGTTTTTGAAGAGATTCCATTGACGTATTCAAAATGAAGAAACTTTTCAGCATGGGAAAAAAAAGAAACTTTGGGTTGCTCGCACAGCAGTCTGTTGTTGGTTTACAGTGCTCACCAAATGATCCACAATTTTTAAAAATAAGGAAAGACATACAAAAGTGTTCAATAAAAAAATAAACAATGAAAGAGTTTTAGCAGCACACTGTAGCCAGTAAAAGAAACTAAATTTAAATTGTTTGTTGAGGAGACTCCTCCCTCACCCGGAAGCAGCTTCTTCGCAATCAAACAACAACGAATGCAGTCAGCAAGCAGAAGAGAATATCGGATTTTTTCACAGGCAATACTTCCAAAAAATCCAAATTGAATGTTCCCGAGGATGACAAAGGTAAAAACAACAACGCTGTGGCAGCTGAAACTGAAGTCACGTCAGCTAGCGGCTTAGCACAACCCGTCTCCTCAGAAGATCTATCCTTACTACCTGTCATGTCAGAGGTGGTGAGTTTTGGAGTATCGACCCACCTGACTGTTTTTTTTGCAACTTCAGCACCAAGGACAGCGCTTAAAACGGCAGTGATTTGCTGCTGTAAAAGTGTTTTTTGTTCTCGTCTGTTCTTGTCATATGTTGAATTGCTGCCGACCTCCTTATGGAGAGAAAATGTAATAAAATGTGAATTTATTAGAACTTCTTCATGTTTATTTGTGTGCATCATATGGCTTCCAGCCAGTAGCCTGAGTGGCGATGCGCTATGCAGCAGGGAAAAAAATGACGTCACTCCTTCATCCATTCAGTTCCCAGCCCCCTCTACTTAAAACACCTTCCCATGCGCCTGTACTGACCCAATGCTTCCAACGCCATTCAGATCAGACCAGACTGTGTTTGTGTCTGCAGGTATGGTCTCTGCAATGTTCTTTTGTCATACAGGTCATGGTTCATCAGGAACCATCAAGAAGCAACTGGAGCTTCTTAGGATTCTTCAAAATGCCTCTTTTCAAAGTGCTTCATCAGCGCTGGCTGACTACAGTCATTAATCCATAATGAGAATCGACACTGATTAAATGAAAGTATATTTTATGGTGAGAAAAAAACTGAGGTTTGAAAGAAAGGATTGAATCACTTCAATGTTTAACCAGAACAACTGATTTTGAGCCAAGAAAACTGACTAAATGCCACTTGTCCGCCATCTAAAGTGCAGTTCTCCGGCCCCTGTTTTGGCAGCTGAGCTCCCAAAGATTCACTCAGAAAATTCACACCTAATAGAAGCAGATTCGTCATTGCCTTATCTATTTCAGGGAAGCAGAGTTGATACTTGCTGACGAGCCAACAGGCTTCCACCAAGAAAAGTCAGAACTCCATCAAAGGTCAAATACCATTACTGAGTTCACATGTGGCTTTTTCTTACATGTTGTTGAAATGTGTTTCAGAGGTGTATCTTACTCTTCAGTAAATTCAACTAGAGAAGAATATAGTTTGTTTCTGATCAAGTGATGCCTTTTGACTCAAAATTGTGTCCTTTGAAAAACAGTTTTCAACGTTGTCCCTTAAGTAGACAAATTTCGCTCAAAAAGCATCATTCTGGATGTGTTGCTCTATTTACCAGCAGACATGAAAACCCACCACCAAAAACTTACTTCAGAGTCAGAGCAAAGTCACTTTTTAGAGAAATATTCATTGTCCATAAAGTATGTTTTGAAGTTTGTCTTGAAGTCAAACAGTCCAGGTATAAATAGCTTGCTCTATCAAAACTTTATTTCTTTGGCAGTTTTGCTAACACCCCACTCTGCTCAATTCAACTTTTCTGAAGATCCGCAAGGTCATTTTATGCAAAGAAAGCTTTTTACAGTGGTCATAGCCCAGTAAATCCACATTCCCTATTCAGACATACAAGACGCTCATTCAAACAACTCGGCATAATGACCAAAACATTGGAAGTTCTGCAATTGATATGGACCTTTTCTGCATAAGAGGGGGCATATGTATATAAGCCTCGCATAAGTGGGGGTATCGGATCGCATCGTCTTTCAACGGGCATGTCCTGAAGCGCCACGCTCAAACAGTCACCCATCAGCAGCTGGCAGCCTCTCATCTGACTACCATGAAGCCCCATGCGTGTCTATCTCTCTCGCTCCCTTCATCCACAAGCCACATCCCTTTCACTTTTGAATGGCGGGCTGACTGCAGAAATTGCCCCTGTCCACCATGCGCGCTGAATATTTAACTATGAATATGAAATATCTTGGCAAGACTTCAACCACCTTCAAAAGCGAAGAGCCGCTCCAACTCCCAGCATACACTCACCCTCCAAAATATCCCCTCCTCCTTTTTTTTTTTTTTTTTTTTTTGCCCTCATGAATCGATCATTCCATCCCTGTATGGAGGGATGTCAGGAGGAGAAGTGGTGAACGAGCTTCTCCGGTTGGGCACCAAAGTCAGCAGCTGAAGGCGAAACTCCAAAATCTGAGGCTCGGTGGGTGATAAGGTGAGACTCCTTCAACACGGCGCAGGTTTTTGGTGGAAAGAGGCGACTGACAGAGTGAGGGGAAAACACAACGGCTGAGGAGTTCTGCTTTGGCTGTTTGCCTTCTCTGGCTTCGCTCTCCTTTAAAGAGCCTCGCTCCATCCTCGCCGCAGACAAAGTTTCACCTCTCCTTCACCTGGGGGACAGCAGTGCCGACTGCGGATCAATACTGGCCTGCGGCTGAGCGGCACTCAACGTCTTCTGTCCCAGCTGACCAGAGGGAAGCAATTTGTTTATGGAGATTTAATTGAGTTAATGTTTAAAAGCAGGGCACTCACTGGATTTGAGAACTTCTCCTTATTAGCTCATTGGTTTTGTGTTTTGACCAACCACCTGCCCCCCCCTCGGCTTCTTATGGAAATAAAAGGGTGTAACCAGGTTTAAGCACGTTCAAGGCCACGGTCAACCACGCTATGTGTGCCCTGGGTCAGCAATCCTCACTTAGTGGATCTTTAGGAAGAGCAATGCTGTTATTGACAGCACCTGAAGCTGTGACTTTCACAAGTCTCAACCAGTCAGGAATTTTTCATTCAATCAAGTCTCTGCACCTTCGTCGGCTTCAGCATATTGTTTAAACAAAAGACTTTTGTTTTGTCCACTTCTTGAAGGTATAACCTAAATTACATGCATTCTGCATTTAATAGCTGTGAGATCCAAGGAGTGTAAGAAAAACCCCAAAAGCAGTTAAAATACAGTTTCTGGATGGAGAAGAAAGTGTGATGAGATTATTGTGAAGGACACTGTGATGGAAGTAATGTGCATGTCTCATGCTCCGCATGTTTTTCCTGGACTGCTCAATAAATTGAGGAAACATATGTATATGTCGTTTTAGTCAAAGGAGTCAAAAGCTTTTTTTAAAAACATAACGCCATGGTCTGTAAGTGTGCAGAAGATAAATCTTGTTGATTTAGATATCGGTAGTTTTGAGATGTTACAGAAATCCCAATATTTATCATGTAATCATTGGCTGTTGAAGCCAAAGCGTGGTCAGTATGTGGTCTGATGCGTTCAGATTGATGCATTGGACGCGTTGAAAGTCTAAATTTGCATTATTTGGTGGTCTATCCGGTTAAGTTGTATGTCAGTAAATCACCTCCTGTTCTCCATCTCCATCTTCCCTAACAGTACGGCGCTCCACTGTCTCACTGTCGCTGCTCTCTATCCGCCTCAACCCGACCACCAAAGTCTGGTCTGGGCACCATGGTGGGGAGGTAATTGGATTTGTTGTCACCTCCACTGGCTGGCAGGTCTGGCCTGTCTCCTCAGCTTAGTGATGAAGACATCACGGTGACAGGGACCCAGGGAGGGGATCAGCTGGCGTCCTGGACGCCACTAATAAAGCCATGGTCGTGCCATGGCCATGATGCCACGGCTGCAACCAGCTGTTACCTCTGCCACCTCTCCTCCGGTGCCAATTCCCATTCCACAGCTTGGGGAGTTGAGGGGGGTTAACGTGGTGGATGAAGAGTGGGCAGCCTTATTAAAACAGATGCCAGCCCCCCTTTGTGTCCGTCGGAGAGGTCAGAGAAAGCGTCCCCAAACGCCCCTCTGTGGTTATGGGCGATGCTGGCACGAGATGCCAGTGTCATGGCATCCCTGATGAGGCTCTATGTGGCGTCTTATTAAAAAAAAACAGAAGGCCCATCAAAGTTTGTACTTCAGGCTTGATTGCAGTTGACCCCCAGCTCACCTCACTGAGGGTCAGTGAGTCATGGTCTTTGTATAAACTGGTGAGAACTAGTGACATTTTTGGCTAAAATCATACCCTTAGTGTTTTTATTGTGTTTGAACACATCCATTAAAAATGTTCATAGTTGCTAGTAATTCCTAGTAAATCCTGAATACACCTGAATGAACATCCTTTGGCAGGAATAATGTGAATCTGAATCAGACCTCCGAAACATTTTGGAGAAATTTCAGACCTTGAGACACAGTCTCAGTCCTTCAAGAGTCTGGGATTATTCTCTGTGGTGATCAGTAATGAACGTGGGGCAGCGGAGCAGCCCCATGCCATGATGCGTCCTCCACCGTGGGGTGGCTGCTCTCATGATGACGATCTGTTCCTCACAACATATTGTTTTCATTAACACTGCAGCGCGTCAAAATTGCTATTTAGCAAACTTTTTAAAAAGCTGTTATTTGGCTTCTCTTTAATGTCGTCGACTTTTAAACAAAGGTGCCCGTGATCCGATGAGCCGCTCAGGCCTTTAGTTTTCACTCTGAGGCGTCTTCTTTACCCCACTGAGCCTTCTGTGTTGTTCTGCTGGAGTCAACTTAGCTGGGTGCGCACTTCTTGGACGAGTAGCCACAGCATCAAACAGTCTCCATCTGTGCACAGATTGTCTAATTATGGACTGGTAAATATCTAAGGTCTTCAAGACTGCTTTCTCGCTCTTTTCAGCCTTATGCACAGCAATAATTCCTAATTGAAGGTCTCCGTTTTGCTCATTAGCTGGTGCTTTCTGAACAGAAAGTTGCAACAGTTTTTTAGTAATAAGTCAAAGTAGCTCTGAACACGGCAAACAACTGGAGGAAAAGTACTGATTGAGCTGATGTTTGGCCTGATAGACAAAAACAAAATATCATGGTTAGTACTAACAGCAGTCCAATACAAACATTGGACATCTCGTCGAGTGGCAAGCGGCTCCAGTTTAGGCACATTGGCACCTTCAAAGACGGAAACCGAGAAACTGTCAACATCAACATCATCCAATTAAGGAAGTGGAATCACTCGCAGCCAAAACAACCACTTTTACCTGTGTTGATTTCTCCTCTCTTTGTAGAGGTTGGAGGGAACTTGTAAAAGCATGGAGATCAATTAAAGAGAGTTGGCATGGGAAAGCATGGCCGGGGGTCTCTGCGGTGGTCTCTTCAGATAATCAGCAGCCCAGGGCACTCCATAATCTCATGGAGGAGTGTTAGCTTTCACACGCCACTGCTAAAGAGAGGGATTAGAAGTCACACAGCCTGATAAATACCGGGTATGATGGAGGGAGCAGGGGGAGACGGAGCTGGAGGTAGATGGCTGTTCCGGTATGAGCGCTGATCTGCGGTGGTCTTTTTACAAAGTGGAGCATTACTTTCCTCCATGTCGCCCAAAACAACACTTGTTGCCTTTTACTGGTGTCGCTTGGTTGAGCGCTGATCTGTGCTGTTTGAACCGTCACACACTTCCCTCATTGACTTTCTGCTCATGTTTGCTGATGACCGCATTGTCTCAGGAGCTGTTATGTGTTTGACTGAAGTTCATAGACCTCTCTATGCTCTTCACTGCTCATTTGTGGATGGAAACAAAAAAAAAAGAAACAATAGTGCTTTATGTATTCACGTTTTTTCTTTAATCCTTCGGGTCTTGCAATTGGTTAAGATAAGGACAGGTGAGTAGAAATTACTCTGTTTTGAGCAGCTCATATGATCATGAGCTGGATGCCAGTAATATCCTCCTGGGTACATTTTCATCACTGTGTTTTTTATTTTGTGAAAAAAAATAAAGTTGTGTGCTCGTAATTCTGGTCTCGCCTTGGATCGTCAGTCCGTCAGAAAGTAGAAGCAGCCGTTCGAGTGAAACTCTCCAAACTCACCAAAACGCAACAATCAGAAGAGAAATAGAAAATGGAAACTCAAATACAAACAGATCATTAAGCTAATGCTCTGTTAATGTTCAGAGCTCTATTGAATCGATCTCTATAAGCTTTGGAGTTTTTCGGCAACTTTGTACATCAGATTTATTTTCAGGGGACGCCTGTTTATTTTTTTCTTCTTTCACTGCTAAACACCACAATTCAGTATCCTTTGTTGACCATCTCTTCACCTGCACAGGTGTCGGGCTGTTGATGGGTCAATGTTGTTTTCAGTCATCATCACTGCAGGACAGATCTCCTCTCCCCCTCACTAACTCAATTTGATTCTTCATCTTTTAAGCAGCTGTGTTGCACTGAAATCACCCCCGGTGTGGTAAAATACAGCCACAGCTCAAATATCTTCATACAACGCCCAAGTATTTTTTTTCTGTAATTTTATTTAAGCAATCAAATCTCTTTATTGTAGAATTCTTTTTCATATTTAAGGGCTTTTTTTTTTTTTTTTTTTTGGTATATTCTGTTCAGTTTTAGCTGCAATAATTCATGAAAATCTGAACAGTGTTTTCCCAGTTTTTTAACTGGAGGCCATAATTATCACAGTCTTAATCATTTTTAAAAATGTGTTTTATGAGTCTGGAACTAACTGATGAAAGAATTACATTTTCAGTTTTTATGTATTTCTTCTGAACGGCATTTTGCTCCACGTCACCGTAACATCCAGCTCACCTTTGCTTTACTCAATGCGGTGAATGGGAATAAAAGAGGTTTCCTTGTAAAGAGGGAAGCAGCAATAGAGGGTCAAATTCCATCATGTGCTTCTCAAATCTAGCAAAAGAGCCTTAAAACTGAATAAAAACTGAAAACAACATAAGAAAACATCTATTGTAATACGTGTGTGTGTGTGTGTGTGTGTGTCAGTATTAGTGGGGCACAGCTCTCACCTGCTTTGAAACCTGGAGGTGATTTGACGGCCTCCGTCCTTCTGCTACTTGCTTCATGATAAGAAATCAAAGTGCTGAATCAGTTTAAAATATTCAATCAGTTCCTCTATTTTTTTTTTAGGTTATTAAAATCACTGTTCCACAATGTTTAGTTAAACTGTTAAAAGCACAAAATAAGTGATTTGCAGGTTAATTTTGTTTGCTCCGAGATGGCAGTTTTTTGTTCAAATCTGTCCTTAATTTATCACTTTTTTCCAAATTCTCCAGACCTGCCAAGAAAATGTTACATCAGCCGCAGGTGTCTTTAAAACACCGAACTTCCTCCAGCATTTCCCGATTTCCAGAGTATTTCCATACGTACACTTGCTATTTTCAGCATCTCCGTGCATTCCTAGTCATGTTTAAAAAAAAAAAACTAGCAGTGTGTGGAGGGAAAAAAAAAGGGAGAGGTTGATGGTGTGAAGCCTCCACGCCGAACCTGAGCTGTCTCCGCCTGAGCTACGCAGCGTCAGGGGGAGGGAGCTGCAGCCGCCGCGAAGCTTCACAGCACAAACAGAGGACATATCAGCGGTGATCAATGTAATTTTCACTTGTCATAAAACGCAAAGGAGCTCGCCGTATCGCACAAACAAAGCAGGAAAGCCTTCAGTTCAGGGATCAGGTTTTAAATTAAGTGATTTTCAGTAACTGATTTGAAGCTTTATAACGTGTAACACACACAAGTGAGTGAAACAACAGGTGAAAGTGCAACAAAGGAAGAACAGAAAATAACACTACGGAGAAGTTGAGGTTTATAGACACACAAAGCAGCCTGTCAAAAGTGTGTAACCTCAAATATAACATTTTCTCTCTTCCCTAGAAGTGGGATTCATCCACACGGTGCCAGAGAGTTTTCTCCACCTTTAATTCAAACGCCAGTGGAGAGATGTGTTTTCAAATTACCTCTTCCCCATTAAAAATCGGCGCAATTATCAAATCACAATAATCATCTTAAATTGCCAAAATAAATCACAGAATCCATCCCAGCGTGCGTTATTAAAAGCTGCAGTGAAGCTGGACCACAATGCAAGTGTGTGTTGAAGCTGTGCAGAGCACAGCAGATACCTTAATAACTGTTGGAATGATTTCTGTATCTTTGTGTTTCTTTGCTGCGACATTTTATTTGAGTGTTATTAAAGTTTCAGGCGAAAATAAGCTGCAGATTGAGAGAATATTAACAAAACATTCATATCATGAAACTCAAACTTGTCACATCAATCTGACATGTAATCTAATTGTTTTACATTAATGTTTTTTTTCCTCTTAGAAATCACCCAGCAGGGTCAAACTGCATTTATATTTTTCTTCTTCTTCCACTTTTTTTTTTTTTTTTTTAAGGTGTCATTGTCAAAACTTCACAGTCAAACCTCTTAAATACAACAACATAGCTTTGTTTCTCAGTGAGGAACATGAAAACATATTCTTGCATCTCTTTCTCTCTCACACACACACACACACACAAACACACACTCTGTTTGCCAGCGATTCGATATACAACAGTGACATCTTGAGGTGGAGGGGTGGCATCCGGCAGACGGAGCAGGAGACGGGGAGAGAGGGAACAATGGGAGAGCGACTTAAAGTGACTCTCTGCATCTGTCTGCGAGACGCAACTGTGTGCAATTACTGCCATTTATAGGAGGAGGAAAGAGGCGCCTGTGAATTATCCTCAAAGAGCCTTCATTAACATTTACTCCACCTTTATTCCACCAAAATAGCAGAGATGCAGAGCGAGCAGCTTCCTGACGGGGCACGCTTCGCGCCGGGACATGGAGGCTTTGACCAAATGACCCCGTGAAACACTGCTGAAGTTGTTTCTGAAGCAGGAGGTGAAACCGCAGCGTCGACGCTTTTTAAAGCTGAACGTGAAATAAATTCACTGAAATATTGCTGTAAATATATATTTAGAGAGATTTAACAATTCGGTTTTAAGTTTTAGCTAAAGCTTCAGTACGTGTGTGCGTGTGTGTGTGTGTGTGTGTGTGTGTGTGTGTGTGTTTGTGTGTGTGTGTGTGTGTTCAGGTAGAACAAGTGTTGAAGCTGTGAGGTAAATATGAAATGTCTGTAAATGTACTTTCCAAAATCTAACTTCTGATTTCAGATAATTATGTCAATTTTATTACATTCTCTCTTTATTAATTTTTTTAAAGTTTTTATTGTTTCGTATGTTTTTTGCGGAACTGTTGTTCACCACTGACAGTTTCTTACAGCAATGTCTTATTTACTGTACATTAACTCCAAATTTCTTATATTTATTTCTCAATCATCCCATCCTACTGAAAAAAAAACACTCAAACAAAGGCAGCAAAAACGAGTAAATCTAAAACTTCTGCTTTAAACAGGTTAAAAGTCAAAGCGTCAGTGTTTTGGACGGAGGAGCTGAAGATCAGATCTGCCTCCTTGTTTCTGTTTTTACTTTCCACACTTCATTCAGACACCGCCGTGACATTTAGAAGAAGTAACCACTTTATGCTGAGTTAACAACACACACTGTCATTTCGAAATTATTGTAACTGCAAATGTTCTTTATCAGGTGGATAAAAGAATATTACAATATATGCACCATGCATGTATAAATAGTTGCTACAATTAAATAAATGAATGAATACACACAACACTTGCTAGTAACACAAATAATGTCAAATACTCCATTTGATTTTAATACACTAAAATCATTGTTTTTTTCCTTCTACAAGGTCATAAAGAGGCATGATTTTATTTTAAATTCTGTAAATACGTCAGAAATTATTTGGAGCTTGACTGAATCATATTAATTTTCCAGTCTGCTGTAACTGAAGCATCTTCATGATGTCTGATGTACTCCAAACTGCTGAGTTCAAACACAGCATCAGAATAACCCTCTCACCACGACACCCACATGCATCCATTCATAAACGTGTCAGTTTTCATTCATGTCATTTGTTCGCTTGGAAAGTAAAAGATATGGCCTCTTTTTTAAAAACTTGTTTATAAATATCAACATTTTTCATCAGTGGAATTCTGAATGACTTCCATTAATGTTCACTGAAGAAGTTAAAAATATATTAAAATAAATGGTATTTTTGACTATCTACTGTATTATATACACACACAGATTGCTACTTGTGACAAAAAAGAAAAACTGCCCTGCAAAACTTTGTTTTTCATGTAGACTTCCTTTGTATTTAATGTGCAAGAACAGAGCCGTCATCTGCATAAAGAAAAATTAATAATCACCATAATATCCTAGTTTTAGTCTAGCAGTCAGGCGAGGGTCAAATTTTTGGAAAAGATAAGAATTTTTTGTTCTAATTTGAGCAGCCCTTTTCCGTGTATGTGTGTGTGTGTTGCAAGGAAACGCTGAGCTAGGGAGGAAATTCGTAACTTAACACACACCTCCAAATTTAAAGCAGTGGCGTTGTTGATCAGCCTCAACAATATGACTTAAAAAAAAAAAAAAAAAAAAAAGAAGAAGACACAATACGCCACTCGCATAATACTTGAAACTGGCATGTGAGACGTCATTTACATATATTAGCATATAAAGTAATTGGCACAGATGCCAAGGAAGCAGCCGCAAACAGATTAATTGTCATCGAGCAGTCGTGGTGACATAGTTAAAAATGAGCTCCTTTTAAGGCACCAATTATCAGAGAATTTCCAAAGTAACCTTTTTTCATAAGCGATCCCCCCCCAACACACACACACACACACACACTGCACCCCCCGGACACAAACACAGTTCCTCACACACACAGACACAGCAAAGGACAGACGCATATTATGCATAGTATCAGCATCCTAAATGTATAAATATTGTAAATAGCTGTCTGTCGTCTTTCAAGTTGTGCCTTTGAAATGAGCCGGCGCCGCATCCCGTTTGTGAAAACGAGCACATGTGCCTTTTGTTTGGCTCCAGACGAGAACAAACGACGGCTTCTCACACGTGCTTATTGTGAGAATCCGTAATGAATTTTCACAGATAGAAATAAGACCGTCTCTGCTGGGGCTTCCATATGCTCTTTCCCTCTTCTGTTTTCACATTCTAATGCCGGCGCTCAAGCAGCACAGGTATTGTTACACTCTGCGTGTGTGTGTGTGTGTGTGTGTGTGTCTCAACTCTGTGCATCTTTCATAGATTTTGGTGTGAAACATCTCTCTGAGTTTTATCAGTGGTGTCGTGACCTTGCTGACCCCCCCCCCCCCCCCCCCCCCTCTCTGTGTGTGTGTGTTTGTGTGTGTGTTTACGGTGTGTTTCGTTCCTTTCCCCCTCTCCTCCTCTCCTTCCTTCCCTGCTAATAATAACTGCTCAGCGGCTCCATTTGTGAGGGTGTCTCCCTAAATGCGCCGCTAACAAATGAGCATGTTTAAGCCCCCACCTGCACCTCGGAGAGCTTTAAACGCCTGTTCCCAGCAGCCACCGTGCAGCCATCTTAACGAATGTTGAAATGGCAGAGAGGAGGGAGGAGAGAGAGAGGCAGAGAGAGGGAGAGAGAGAGGGAGAGGGGAAAAGAGGTGCCGTGAAAAAAGGCCTCATGTTTCCGTGAGCATTTTCTCCATCAGTGTTATAACAATCCAGTTTTACGTTTTTTCTGTCATTTAGTATTTCATCATTTTGTAGTTGCATTTTACCATTTTTATAATATTATATTTTGCTCTTCTGGTTTTGTTTTTTTTCACTTTATAAATCACAACAAATCATATTATTACCAGATGCAGAATATCAGGAACACCAGTCAATATAATGCAGCAACACTGCAAACTACTTCTCAAAAATAAATACTAAAACCTGCTGATTTCCAGTAGTGAACTCTGTCAAGGCCACATTTATGGCTGATGCATCAGTTCAATACAAAACTTTATACATAAAGCGGGATCTTAGTAGTCAGTTGTCTTATATTTCCAAACCTTCCATTGTTTTCATTTATTTCTTGGTTGTTGTAACCTCAGGCGATGGTGGCATGGTGGAACAGTGGTTTGTTTACACAGAGTTCAGGACCTTTCAGTGAGGAGTTTACATCAACCTGAGCGTGTGGTTTTTCGCTCTATCCAAAACCAACATGGATGGATGGATGGATGGGTAAAAAAGATTTTAAAGGGGCTTTATGTAGAATTTCAGATCGGTCAGATGGAGGTTCAGTGTGGTAAATTGAATCAGATCTTCAAGAGACTCATCTTATTTGAGTTGAAACATGTACAAACAGCATATCATAAAAATTGTCTTTGATATGAGATCAAGATTTTGTTTTTGTACCATTGAAGCTCATAGTTTGAGTCAATAGTTCACTTTGTCCAGAACTTAGCGTCCCGGCGCACCCAGTCTACGAGTGACTGACGGTAAAATGGCATTTCCACGAATCACAAGACTTCATCACGAGATCTGCTGCTGTTTCTTCCAGCTGTTATTGCTTAATCAGAAACAGAGCAAACTATCTGAACAGGTGTGGACGGTGTGAGAACAATCCGTGTACTCGCCATACGATATTGACGTGTTTGTCTGTGGACAACCTATAGAACTTAAAATGGACAGACGCCTTTAGGAGGAAGATGACTGGATCTTGTCTTATCTGGATAAAGGAGTCAAAACTCACATGAGGAGAAACACGTGCTTCATCTGTGGGCTTAAAATGTTTTTTTATGTGAATTTCAGGAAAAGGTTAGAATGAGGGTCAAGTCAGGGTCAAGGTTCAGGACGACCTCTTAACAGGTTTAGTTTGGCACTGAGCTGTCATGAAGGCAACGCTGTAGAGGTTTGTGTGTGTGTGTGTGTGGCTGTCTTGTGTAGTGTTTGCAGAGCAGTGCTGAAATTGTTCAGTTATACGGAGCTCGAGTGTCTTTGCATTTCTACACACACAAAACAATGCGCGGTTGTGTGTGTGTGTGTGCGTGTGTTGGTGCTTGCGAGCGCTCCCATGTGTGTTTATACTCCTTAATGACTTTCTAATTCAGGGCCAGCAGGAACCTGCCTTTATCTCTATTAGTTTTAGTAGCCGGGCAAACAAAGAGAGTCTGTGGCCGTGGCACCGAGCCAGAGGAAGACTCAGCCGTAAAAGCACTTGTCCATCTGTGTCTCTTCCTCCTCCTCCTCCTCCTCCCCCCACTCCTATCCCTCCTCTTTGGGTGTGAAGTGCTCGCCTCCTCCGTTTCGGTAAGAGAGAGAGAGAGAAAAACATTTTGTTTCCTCGCTCAGCGGTCCGCTTACTCAATCTCGCTGTATTGATCGTTCCACTCACTGATCAAGTGCAAAAAAATACGGCATGAACTCCGGCGCTCCGGCGCAATGGTGAAACCGCCAGATTAGTTTTGTTCTGCTGAAAGTCTGCAGCTACTACACACTTAGAAATCAAATGATGGTATTTAAACTGAAAGGGTGTGCACAGGTTCAACTGACGTATGGAAAGGAGGTCTTACTTTTATATCATTTGCATTTAACTCATTTCAGTCTCGCGATGTAACGTCCCGTTGCAGGGTGCAAGAAATACAAGCTTGAGCAGCGAAGTTCCAGTCAGAAACTAAGAAGGACATAGAATTGCACACACAGTCTCTGGTATGTAAACTTGTGGTCAACAACTCGTTCTTAAATAATGGTCACTTTATTTTAAAGGGAGAAATAGATGATCTGTTTTTAAAGTTGCACCTGAAATACACCTGTGACGACAAAGTTATGGTGAGATAAAACCTCAGAACCATCACCGCACTTCATATGCATGTCCTGCTATTACAGTAGCATCAGCTAGTCTGACCAGAGGACAGCCTGGATGCTACAGCGGTGCTGCACTGCCACCCAATGAAAACAAGCAGCACTGCAGGACTTTTATGCGCCGTTTCTTTATACAATAGTCATCAAAACAAGAGCTAAACTAACAGGAAGCTTCCAGCGTCGTCTGAAACAACTGGCCACAGTCTTCTGTGTCTTCGTCATCCTTGGAGTTTCAGGTGCCAGTCAGACGTGAAAACATCCTGCTGAACAGCTGGTTAATCTCGAATGACTCCACACACTGCTGGAGCCGAACCAAAAGGATCCTTCCCACATTCAGGAATGGCAGGAAAATAATTTGTTGACGCAGCACTTTCAGATTTTTTTTTTTTCTTCTCCTCATCTGGCTGGCTCAGATTTAATGTTTTGTATGTGGGACAAACAGAAATCACACATTATGAGTGGCTCACTTTGTGTGTGTGTGTGTGTGTGTGTTTCAGCGGCAGCGGTTACCCACTGGTGTTTACCTGTGTGCGTGTGTGTGTCCTGGCTGCGGTGTGTGTCAGACAGTGTGTTCACAGATGCCCACCAGCATGCTGTGAGGGTGAAAGTGTGTCCCGCCGCCTCCTCTGACCCCTTCGGTCTCCGGGTACAGCCGGCGCTGGCTTCCGTCCCCCGCTCCCACCAGAAGGCGGGAGCTGCGAACCCTGACCCCCATCCGCGCACACATACACACACACAAACACACACACACGCAGAGAAATCCCTTCCACCAGCAGAAGGTTGCATTTCTGTTCTCCACATGCCCGCCTCTCACCCATCCAGCCCCCCCACCACCACCACCCTCCTCCCTACATCCTTCTCCTCCACCACCTCACCTACCCCGTGTGTTGGCAAAGGCATCTGGGTGTGTGTGTGCGTGTGCGTGTGTGTGTCAGGCAGGCTGCTGCGTGGTGAGCATGCCCTCTGTCATTCACGCAGTGCAGCCCTGTCCAACTGTCACTTCCTGACAGGCCGATAATCAATCTCTTTATTAACTGCTCTGCTGCAGACCGCCGCCGCGGAAGGGGGGAGGCAGGAGGGGGGTGAGGCGGAGAGAAAACGGGAGGAAGGGAGGGGAAAATAAGAGTGGCAGGAGAGGCAGGCAAATGCTAAAAGACGTGGAGAGTTTTGGTTTGTTCGTTTGTTTCATGAAAAGTGGTTTACACAAAAAGTGTTTTCCCTAAACTTGTAGGTTATTATGCATCAACCTGAAAACAGTGAAGTTGATATACTCGTGACTCTGCACTACAGCTTTCCTGTATTTTCTATTAATTCATCTGTTTCTACATTATTTCTTTCAAAGGTTAAAAAGCAGGACTTCAGCCACAGAACTCAAACAATACCTGAACAGCTGCAAACTCTCAGAGCAGCAGGAAGGCGACCGACTCAAAGGCTTCAAATCCTGAAGCAGAACATCTCACAACCGAAAAGATTATAACCTGAAAATAAAGATTACAACCGATCACTGCAGCTTGGTTCTTTACAGTGAAGTAATGCATCTTGGAGAGTAACAGCTATAAACTTTTGGAACAAACAAGCATGTTACACGTTGTCTTTACCTCCATTCATCTCGATCTCGTCGAATTCTTGCTAAATCTGTGAAATGTATTTGTCACAACTGTTTGACAAAGCATCACAGCTCTAAATAATGTATGCGGGAGGCGGTAACTGCAGTCAAAACACCTAATTAGCACTTCAAATGCTCGAAGCTTCTGGGATGCGACGGCGCCGTAACTGGAGGTCAGGTCTGGCCAGGTAAACTGCTGAGGAGCAACGCTGCGTTCAAGTTGTCTCCAGACTCGCGACTCTAAGGACGTCTCTTCCTGTTCCACACAGAAAAATGGACGTTGCATAGTAATCCCTTCACATGATCGCCTCAACTTTATTTATATGTAATACTGCACACAGCTGCATTAAAACCCTCAAAGTTGTCTCAGTTCAAATATCTCTTTGACAACTTTGACTTCTCATCTGTGAAAACTATTTGGAAATGGACAAGACGTGCAGCATTACAGACAAAATAAGTAACTGAAAATATACTGTCAGCAAAAAAAGCAACAGACATGGGAAAATTTTACCAAAAGTATTGTGCTTCTCACTGAGGTAAACATGAATCCAAACATGATTATAGCACAACGACGTTCAGAAATCACAATGTAAAAAAGTATATTTGGCCATTACCATTTATATATACATCTGTAGTTTAGAGCTAAAGATTTCTTCAGGTATGATTTTTTTTTTCATCAAGAAAATCTTGTCAGTTTTACACATGCTAGTAATTCCAGCAATACATACAGAAAACTCAATGAAATCAGATTTTTTTATTCGACAAGATGATTCGACTAAAACCTATGTAGATAAACATGATCACAAATTTATGATTTGCAGTACTGATTGTAATTTTTCAGAGTGGTAAATACAAACATTCATGTTCAGATAGTCAAGGATGTTTCTAAAAAAAAAATCCTCCTGAACGACAGTTGTTCCCAAATAATTGTACTAATTGTCCTCGTGTGTATGCGTGTATCATTCAAACACATTTGCAAAGAATCACCGGATTGTTCAGTGAGTTGTTGAGAATTGAGCCAAAGCAAACAAGAAAACTGGAACAAAGGATCCTGTAACCACCTTCAGAGAGTTCTAAAATTGGCAGGCATGATTCCCCCTCTTGAAGCTGGATTGATGAGGGTTTATTGGTTCCTTCGGCCTCCATTGTGTCCTCTTGTTGTGACGGCTTTATTTCATGGAAGTCGCTTTTATGTCTTTCAGACTAAACTTCTTGCTGGTGTCTTTGGTTCAGATAAAAAAAAAGATGTGAATACCCGATTCTGTAACAGAATAATGTTCATCCATCCGTCTCAGCTGACTTTGGGCATCAGCCCAAGACATGTTAGCATCCATCGCTCATTAGCATGCTTCCTTTCATTCATTTTCTCTAAGCCAGCCTGATTAAAGACAAACATGGTGATTTCAAAATCTGAGCCGCCGCCATCTGATATCTACGTATGAGAATGTCCTCACTAAGTCCTCACGAACTTTAACCAATCAAAGGTCAAAATTCAAGAATCGTGTTGGTCTTGACGCTGTATTCCATTTCTGTGTTATAAAGAAAAGACAAAGTCGTGAGAGATGACGGGGTGGGGTAGGTGGGGCTTGTCATGCTGCCTTTGCTGCTGTTGGTTCTTGAGACGCTGGGCTTTCCTGACAGCATCACACCCGTCCTCACGGTGATAATTTATGAGGTGGGAAAGTGGCTTGGCGATTGTGACGATCAACAGCCAGACAGGAAGGAGGAACGCTGCTCTGTGCTTTCATTTTTTTCACCTCAGGATTTTTTAATTGTTTTTTTTTTTTTTTTTTTTTAGATTTTGAGTTAACTTCTTTACATTTTCCTCTTTTAAAAAACATTACAACAAAGTTTTGCAATAATTCACATAGGCATGGACTCGTGTTGCTGAACTAGTTGTGTTCTTGTGTTTGACCAACAGGACGAGTTTTTAAAGGAGACTCACACCAGGCTGCAGACCGAGATCGCCCAGCGCTGCCTTGCCAACGCGAATCGTTTCGACCTCACATCGGGAAACGCCGAAAACTCGAGCGACAAGGACCTTCAGTGAGCTGAAACGCCGCACGAAACACACCCAAGCCTCAGCTGACCTCTGCCAGGATCCACATGCTAACATTCACCTTTTTTTTTTGGCCCAGTGTCTCTCAACCCAGCCATGAATACTCATCTAATCTTACTCATAATCCTCAAAAAATATATTTATAGAACAGCTGAACGATTTTAATTTTGAGAACCTGCTTTGTATCCCCATAAGGAGGGCATCTCTTCATAATGTGAACAGATTTCGATCCCTACAATAGCAAATAAATGCCCATACACAAATGCACAAATGCACAAACACACACACACACACACACACACACAAAAATGGCTCCCTTGTACAAATCAACATGAGAAAGCAGGCATGGTTCAGTCAGAGAGTCGCCATGTCCCAGTGTCCCCAGTCTAAACAGCTGACTAGCAGATATATGTGAATAATAATTCCATTGCAAATAATGATAACCATAAAACTCCAAATCCAGGTAATAAAAGCAGAGTAGAGCTCCCTAATGGAACGCCGGCCTCCCTGCTGCTTCCAGTCTAATGTTCCCGACGAGCTGCTCGCCACTTTCCATAAAGCAATTTTGCAAGCCCACTTCAAACGTGAATCACCTAGAAATGAGAACGGCGCCCGCAAACCGCCAGCCCGGCCCATCTGTCTGAACTCCTCCACCGTCCGTACCCCCTCTCCGCGCTACACGGGCCGCAAATCCCTGTTTGCTTGCGCTCCCTCGTCGCTCAGTGTTCCCAGTGATGCATTGTGGGACACTTCTCAGAGTGTGTGCGCGTATGAACGAGCGTAGCATCGCCGCTCTAAAAGAGGTAGCCGCTATTAGCTCAACCAAAAGGTACAAATTAAAAGGAAAACAAAGCTGATACTCTTGTAAAACAAGTTTTCTGTTTGGATGTCGTCACTTCGGGGTCATCTGATCCAGGGCGGACCCTCTTGATAAAAAGGCAAACTTTGTCCGTCTAGTCTTTCGAGCTCTCTGCCGACTGAGCAGCTGACGACCACATGGCCAGCAATCTGCTGTAGCCTAGTAGCTTTTTTTTTGTTTTGTTTTTTTTCTTTCCCCATTTTACTTCGCATGCATTCACACTACATTCACACTTACTCTCCGTCTCCGCTGTCTGTGGACGGATACGGTCCGTGTTCACGTGTTGGATTATGCTGAGAAAAACGACAAAAAAAAATACCCCTAAAAGTTATTTTGGATTCCTTTTTATTCTCGTTTATGGGTTGGAAACATTTGTCACTGACCTAACAGTTCAACAAAAGCATTTTTTATTAACTTGTTTGAAAGCAAAGAAGAAGGACACGGACTTTACTGGCCAAGTTGTCAAGAACTGTACTCATATTCCTCTAACGGCACAAATCACTGAATTCAAAGATGAATGAAAGAAAATTGAAAATAAGAGTGAAAAATCCTATTTACAGAGAAAGTTTTGAGCTTAATTTTGAAAGTAAAGACAGCTATCACCTCCTGAACTGAAACTGAGACGTGGTTCCACACCAGACTATTCACACCTGGTCTCTTCTTTCTGTTGAGCCATTTTGCTGGTGCCGTGCGTATTTCCCCATCACGAGAATAGTTTCACCAGGCCTAAGGTGTTTGCCAACATTTTGCAACTTTTCATGTACGTTTAGACATTAACACATCTTCCATGTTCATAAAGTGGCTTGCGTTCTCTCTTTGCATGCATAGGGCCTATTAGCTGCTCGCTGTCGGTGCTGTGAACTCTAAACAGGTACTGCCGAGCGCTGATAATGTTATTCTGAGAGCTTGGGAATGTTGTGAGGTGTGAGTTCGCTGCTGGAGCCCCTGACGATCGATGCTCTTTTCCCCGCTTCAAAGGCTGCGAGACAACAGCATTAAGTGCACACTGGGCTCCTTTGCCTCAGAGCGTCCGCTGCTGGATGGACAAGGCCTCGTTTCAGGCCCAGTGCATGTTCATATAAATGAAACTAGAGTTGGACATTTGAATAAAATCAGTGTCAGTGACTCATTGATAAATCCTTTTATCTTTCAAAAAAAATAAATATTTTGATCAAATAAAATTTCAGTTCTCGCCCATGTTTATTATTGACTAAACTGAATATTTTCCACTTGCAAATTTCAAACAAAAGAAAGGGAAAAAAAAGCTGGGCGCTTGTGGGATAAGCTGGTCTCCTCTGCTGTGCTGGATGGAAGAGCCAAAGCGCAGCCGGTGCCCCCTTCTCTCCCAGAATGCATCACGAGATCGGGTGATTGACAAATGAGATCAGACGAGTGGATTCAGCAGGACAGACTTCGCTCGTCCCTTTGTGGAATCACATTCACACCTGGACTCACAAAGTTCCCCAGATGACAGAGCGCTGCCCCATCATACAGCGGCATTTTTATTTATTTAATCTACTTATTAATTTCTGTACACGAAAGCAGACTAATGACAGCGTGCGGACGCCAACGCCTCCCACTACTTCGTCTGATGTTTCAGCTCCTCGTCCTCATCCTCCATCATAACCCATGTGGGCACGGCGCCCTCCCAGCCTCGCTCTCCGCCGCAGCCAAAGTGGCCCCAGGACTTGTTTCCAGCCCAAGCCGGAGCCCGAGCCGGAGCCCACGCACCGGAGCCTGAGCAGCGATCTGAACCCCGTCCAGTCCTGATGGCAGCGGCAGAGCAGGCAGATGCCCGGGCTGTGGGAGCAGGGCAGCGTCCATGACAGCTCCGGGCCTACTTTATCATAGTTAGGAGGGAGCGAGGGCAAGGCATGAAAATCAGCACGAGCGCACTCAGCACACACAAGCCGTCAGAGACACGTCCTCTGTCCACATAAAGGTGACTGAATGCTGTCCTTGGTTGCCACATGTCGTGCTAAAATGTCTTGTTCTTCTTTACATTTTATCCATTCAGTCATATATTTGATTCCTCCGATTCTAAAGGCAGCAGAGCAGCATAAAGACTGCTTTTCTCTTTCCGAGTTTCATTTGGTGGACTCAACATAGTTTAACTATATTTACACCAAAATGATCTGCCAGAAATGGTGATGTTCATTCAGTATTTATTCACTTAATAGATATTACAATGACAGTGATCATTATGCAGACAGAAAGGCAAGAAACATCTGGAAAAAATATGCTGTTTTGAAGATCCGGATGATTGTGTAAGAACTGGTAGTAAATCTACACTTTGTTAGAGAATCTCTCTACTGAATCTATCTTCAGTATTACTTTTGATGTACTTGTGCAGAGAAAGTATTGGTGTTTACGTAGTGCTCTGCATGTCAGAAAATGAACGTTTTCAAGATGGGAGCATTTCAAAAACTTCAAAAGCTGTTGATTCAAGATGCTTGTTGGCCAAAATACAACAAAAGTTCACCATTTTCAATTAAAACGGTTCTCTCAGAAACATGTTCAAGAGTTCAATAAAAGCATTTTCTGCTGTAAAGCTCGACAGCATCCATGTGCAGGACACAAAGATGAAATGGGATGTTGGTTAGTTTTTAGCGACGAGTGTGTTTTCATAGGCCTGAATACAAATGACAAAGTGCAGGCGCTGAGTTGTCTCCTTTCCCCCTCTGAGGGATGAGAAGGTGAAGTTTTCCTCGGCGCTGATGTAAGGAATAGGTCAAAGCTGCTTGTAATCACTCATCGCCATCTGACATTATGGCTGAGCAATTAGGCAGGACAGTTGTGTACTTTACTAATGAACAATGGTTGAATGAAGCCTCCCTCAATGCAGCCATTCATCACCCAGGAACATCCTCCACTTCTCTCACACACACACACACACACACACCGCTGGCTCCCTAAAACATAAGCGCGCGTGCGCACACACACACACACACACACACACACACACACACACACACACGTCCTGCTGTTGCTGTGCAGTTGGAGGTGTTTCCACCGGTTTGATGAGTTTCTGGCCGATGCTCTCAGCCTCCCTGCTGAACGTGGAGCCGCCTCTCCTCCACCTCCTCTTTGTCTTTCCCCCTTGTCAACACAATCCCCCCATCCATCCGTCCTGAGGCCCGGGCCCGGCAGGGGCCAATCCGCCCCTCGCAGCGTCCTCTGGGTGCTCTCTGCTTCTCATATGGTCCACACACACACACACACACGCACACACACACACACTCGCCACAGAAACACACACTCACTCATGTCTTTGGGCACTAGTGAGGACCTTTGATTTATGGCTTCAGTTCTCCAAACTCGCAGCCCGGTACTTAATTCTGTATTCAGTAACGATTTATCACCACCAGTGACAGACGCTTCCGATCGCAATTAACATTATTTAACAAACCATGTGGCTTCCAACCAAATCTTAAAGCTCACTTTAAAACTATAACGGTGTAAATGTCTGCAGTTTAATTATCGGTCTGTTGTTCTTTGATGTGCTGAGTATCAATAGAAACATCAGGATTTATTCTATACACAAGAGCTTCAGACTCACAGAGGACTGTATGTACAAAAAAAAAACCTCAAACAGCCAAACCGGCAACACAAATATGACAAAATGTCGGCATATTGTTTAAGACTCCCGCCTCTCAACTTTCAGTATAACTTCATGAGGAACTTGAACATCAGAAGTTTTTGCCTCCCAGATCACTGTCGATGTTTGAGTCTCAGGCCTCATTTCCACCACGACATTAAATGAAAAAGCAATGTTTTAGCGTTTTTGTTGGCGAAAAGTATCACACGGCAACATTTTGAAAACGGTGTCAGTTTACACTGAAACAGCAGAAACACTGAAATGTAGTTTTTACAGTGAACCACTAGTCGGTGCTGTCAGTTGGGAGCCTTTTTGAAGAAGTTGTGTTTTCAGTGGCTTCGAGCATCTTTATGTAAACCCATCTAAAGGAGGCCTCATTGTCTGAGGAGAGACAGGAGCCATGCTTTCTTTACATTCAGCATGTTTTATCACATAAAGTTGAATGAAAAGTCATGCATCCAGTATCTGCATCTGATTAATCATCAAGTGGAGAAAATAACAGTTAAGTATCCATTTAGGAATGAGAGAGATTTTATTGTAAATAGATTAAAAAAAAATGGAAGTCTGGCATTAAAATAAAATCACCAGGTGATAGTCGTGTGGAGTATGGCTGGTTAAAGTCAGAACAAAACAAACATGTGATGACTGATTGCATTAAACATTCTGATGTTGAAGGCCACAAAACTGCTGGAGAAGAAGCTCCTGTTCGGCTCAGGTAAAACCCTGCGGCGCTCCTGTGGCGAGGCCAACGTTCCGGGCTCAGACGACAGGAGCGGAGGTGCAGAGCAGGTCACGATGAAGGAAGCCACCGGAAACACACGAGGCACTGACGCATAATGAACTGCGTGACTCCTCATCACGGTAATTCCAGAAACATGGATAAACAAATGCTTGAGAGTAACATTATCCGGAGCACATAACAGCAGTGATTAGCTGCTGTGTCTGGGGTGTGCTTCGGTTTTCACCGAGAGTCGCTGGAATAAGCGTCGAACATTTCATTTACTGCTTTCATACAATTCCAGATGAAATACCGAGTTGCAAAAATGTGCAAATAATTGCATTTGTCCTTAATGGGCTCAGCTTTGCTCTGGATCTCAGAGTAAGTTATACATGCTGTGTAAGTGTTTGCTGAATGTGCAGGTTTAGAACCAGCAGCCTCAACCAATCAGTCTCTATATTGTGATAACCAGCCTTTTCCTCTCCTACCTGAAGAAAACAAGGTGCTGCTGTTGTGGACTGTGACACCTGCCAAAGCATCAGGCGGCGTTTTGATAAATTTACATTTAAGGAAAAAAAAAGCACACACACACACACACACACACACACACACACACACACACACAAAAAAAATAGGTGCGATGTCTGGCATCACCGTCTGCTTTCTACTGCTGCCTTTAATCGATGAAAACGCTTTCCCGGGCCTCCGGAGAGCGAGGAGAGCCGAAGATAAATATTGGCAGAAAAGAAAAATGTGCCGTCCTTTCCAATGGAGGGGGACATAATGATATTCAGAAGGAGACCCCCTGCTGAGACGCAAGACAAACTGTTCCTTAGCAACAAAACACATTTTCACTCTTCGAGCATTCAGAATGAGTCTGGTAGCTGCGCGCGTGTGTGTGTGTGTTTGTGTGTGTGTGTGTGTGTGTGTGTGGGACCCAGGTCACCCATGAGGGACAAAAGTAAGGTCCACATGAAGAAAACTGGTGACTATTTAGGTGAAAACATACAGAGTGAGATTGGTTAATTTCTAAAAATTCCTCAAAGTGTGTGTGTGTGTGTGTGTGTGTGTGTGCGCGTGTGTGCTCGGAGGAATGCTTCTGCCCTTTGTGAGGGACGTCGTCCTGATATCTCAACCTCTCTTGACAATTCGTGTCACAGCGGGGACAAAATTGAGGTATTTAAAGGGTGAATCGTTAATATTTTAGGCCAAGAAATGTTTCAGTCAAACTATGATTTAAGCAGAGAATCTTCACTAAAAAGCATTAAAATGTACCGTGTGTGTGTGTGAGAGAGAGAGACGGTCCGAGAGTCATCTTGGTGTGTGTCTGCATCTGTGAGCCCGCATGCGTCTGCTTCATTTTTTTGCCGCGTGGCGTGCGGTGGCTCGGTGGATTAAGGGGTGTTAGGGAACAGTGACCAGCATCGCTGAGAGTGGATTCGCTCCAGATGCTGCCGCCACACACTCAGACACACACGGCTTACCGCAGCTGACGCCTGGTATCAGCGGCGGTGTGGGTGGACACACGACGGCCACTGAGGCCACGTGTCAAAGGTTCTCCCAGTGCTGCCTGATCAGTTCCAAGTGATCACTTCTAAATAGTGATCAGAGACATTTTGATCTCATACTGAAGCTGTTCAAGGCCTCCACTGGCCTCTTATGTAATCACTATCTTTAGTTTAGTCTTTTTTAATATCAATTAAAGAAAACAGGCTTTTAAAGAAATCCCATAAAAGCACAACTGAAAAAAGAGCACAAATAAAAATAAGAAAACAGCCGCGCCTGCGTTCTGAATTGTTGACAGAAAACATTGAAAATTATGTTTGTGTGTAATTACAACTTATTTATCCCCTGTAAATGATGGCGCGATGAAAAGTGTTTTCATTCCTGCTAAGCTACCTGTTGCTTTATTCTGCTTCAGGAGTCAGAGTCCTTTGTCGGAGGAAAGCGTGTGTGCGTGTGTGTGTGTGTGTGTGTGTGTGTGTGTGTGTGTGTGTGTGTGTGTGTGTGTGTGTGTGTGTGTGTGTGTGTGTGTGGTAACGTCACACACACGTCCTGCTGGGAGGCTGTCAAACACAGATCTCCCTCTATTTGAACAGCAAAATGGTTTTGGATTTAACAATAGAACTGACTTTTTTTTATTCCAGGATTCTACTTTAACTATTTTGATGGAGCTCAGGAATCCGCTGCCGTAAAGTCTGACCCATCCCGAAGGCGACAATTCAGAATTAGAGAGTTTTTTGTTGTACCTTGTGTGTCGGGGCACGCTACTCTGATTTCACAATTTCAAAGTTAAAAATTAATCTTAACTCAGTGGTTTAGTATTATACAGTCAGACGATGTTCTTTGTAAGATTTAAATAATTCATCATTCTGCTTGGAGAGAAAAACATAAGGATGTTTCAGAATTGCTGTAATCATGAAAGTGTTAAGTACCGTAGTTATTTAATTATTTGAAATAATGAGTGAAAAAGAACAACGCTGATTGATATAATTACATTTTAAAGGTTACTTAACTGTGTAGGGTTTATGGTGCTGTACACACGCATTTACAATGCACACCTATTTACTCCACATAAAAAAAAAATACTGTCTGCAGTAACTAGGTAACGAGGTTAAAACACCACATGGAAGATGAGAAAAGCTTCAGCCTTTAACCACTCTGTGACTTCAAATGTCTCCAGAATCAAAGAAATTCTGAAATCTGTAAGCAGGAAAGAGAGAAATTTGTCCAACAGGGCCAGAAAACTGAGGTTTTACCAAGTCTTGAAATCATGTAGAAAAAACTCCAGCTCACCCTAAAAGACCTCCGATGGAAGAAATCATGCAAGAAGCTGCTGAACGGACACAAGAGATGCCGAGAGGCTGCCAAAGACTCGCCAAATTTCAAAGCTATTACATTTATTTGCATGGTAGATTTGTTAAAGACTAAACTAAATCCGAACAGCAATGCCATTAATCACGAGAAAACTTTTTTTTTTTTTATCTTTGTAATAATTTAAGGCTCTTTGTTAAATTATCAGATTCCACAGAGTTGATCTATTTGCATAAATTTGCAGAGACAAATTAGAAGAGTAACTCTGGAAAAGTTGTTGCAAAACAAAGTTGATAAATTGAAACTCCTGAATATATGCATGTCGAATGAGCTGTACACCTCCGGGGATTTTATCATGTATCAAACTAGACCGTCTGCAGAGTCAACAGATTTTTTTTTTTTCCCCCTCTGTGGAATCTGCTTTGTCACATCATTAAGGTAAGTGTGTCAGACATGATGCAGCTCATCTAAAGCCGAGGATCTTTATCTACCCATTTCCACAAAGACGCGTCGTGATCCTGACATTGAGCCACAGGCCATGCGAAGTGTGTCAAGCGTACGAGCTGTGAAAATTACAAATAAAGTTTCATTTTGTACTGGTTCATACCGTTATACTAACACTTGGATCTGTGAAGCAGCAGTGAAAGCTCCTCTATAAGCAGCAGGAGCATCGAAGTCAAACTGTGTGAATGAATTTGCACTAAAAAGCACCCACGAGCATGATTAAAATTAGTACTATCATGTAAGAAAATGTAGGTATTTTATATATTACTCCTATACCTTCACAGTGAAACAGAGATTTGGAGCTGTCCAGAATTGGTATTAGGAAATTATACTGTGATCTAATCCACTCAAAAACAAATAAAGTTGTACGTAATCTCTGAATAAAAATAAGTCTGATTCTTCTACCTTCAGCTGATCTGGAGGAAAAACAAAGCAATTTGCCATCGACTAATGTGCAACAGTCAGTTCGTCTTTTACTTTATATGTTAAACACACTGTGTGACAGAAGTACAATCCACTTCCTTCAATTTAAATTCCTCGGGGACATTGTTGAAATAAACAAAAGTATGTGTTGTCACTGTGAAGGCGCACAGAACAAACTACAGAACTCTCAGTACCTTCATTTCATTTAACTTTTGTTTATTTTTCAGAAAGCCAACATTCAGCTGAGAAGGTAATTACTTCACCAAAAACATTCATTTAAACACTAAAGACGTAAAGGAATCCCAACACACAGCAGATGTGATGATCTAAGACTGACACCTAGTGGCAGCCAGCTGTAACTGAAACAACCCAGACTCAGCTTTTGTGAATGAAGTCAATGAAATGTGGTTATTTAGAGAAATGTGTGAAAATGCAGAGGTTCTCTCTGTGTACTCCAGAGCCTTCAACATGTGAATTGAGACGTATTTATTCAACACTGCTTTGACGTGTTTTTCCAAAAATCACCTCTATATTCAACTGAACCAGGAGACATTCAACCACAATCATCCAGACATGCACGCACACACACACCACATGGAAACATAATGCTTTGATCCAAATAAACACACAGCTTTTAAAGTGAACAAGCAAAAAATGAGAGAATTACCTCGAATAAGCATTTACTCTGACCACCTTCAACCTTTGACTGACTCTATATACTGTATCTATTTGTGAACCAAAACATTATAAAATGCAATCATATATATATATATATATATATATATATATATATATATATATATATATATATATATATATATATATATATATATACATATATATATGTCATAGAATTTGAAATGTTGCACAACTATTTAAACAAGCTCCTGAAAGATTATTATGATTTTTTTAATTATTATTTTTTTAATTGGACCATATGTCCTCGTTGCTTCAATAAAAAAATCTCCTGATGGGAACGGTCCTTCCCTTGTCTATCTCTTTTTGAAAATATTAGAAAAACATATGATGATGTTTGGATTTTTTTTACATTTCTTCTAGGCTTCCAGCATTTGACAGTGTAGCTCAGGCAGGCTAAAAATAAAATGTACTGAAAACAGGTTATCAGTTAACATGCATACCTGGGTAAACACTAAAGTACGAGTGCCTCAGAAAATAATACAGGACAGTACTTAAGAAAACACCATATAAACAAAAAGGCCAAAAAAAAGACCGTCCGATATAAATTCAACATGTTAAATAATCAATTACAAATTTAAGGAGGCGCTTTGGTGCCCTCTGCTGGGCAAAATGTGCAACTGCAAACAAATTCAGGGAAACAAGAAGTGTTCGTTCTGCTCTATTTGGTGGGCCAGAGACCAAAAAAACTAATTAAACAATGATGACTTCAAGAAGATAACATTTATTATTTTAAATTACCGTAAAAGTGTATCACTAGTTTTAAACAAACCTGGATGATAGAAAAGCAAAAAAAAAAACTTCTGCTGTAGACCAGAATTGTTCCTCTGTATTTCTTTTGTTTTTTCTGTCTTCAATGCATTAAAATGTGTAAATATCTATATTTGTGAGATTTATTGCAAAAAAACAGAGCTACTCAGCACCTGCCAACCTGAACAAAACAACTTCAGCAGCAAAACGCACTGAAAAATAACATTAATTCTGCTTTTTTTCCTTCCCATCATTCACTTGGTTTAGGTGAGGATCCAAACTTAAGCACGCAATTAAAAACAAAAGCTAGTGAATAAAAACCTGCAATCACTCTACATGCTTAAGAAAGACAAGATCCTTTTAAGGGCCTGCATTCAAAGATTCACCTTCTGAAGTTCTGGAAATTTGCCGTCAGTCATTTGCCGTGTGAGAACGTTCACATAGAAAACCAACAGACATGTTTACATAACATTTACAGACCTCGTCAGGGATGTGTTTTCAGGAAACTCCCCACGTTGCGTGTGTGTGTTTGTACCTGGGACTCACAGATGGTGCATCAAATTATCCGGCGGCAGCCTGCGTCACGATGTTTTCCAGATAAACTCTCTTAATTTCCCCGTGTGGTGATTAGGTATGTACAATGAAATAATTTGGAGGTCCGTTTGCAACCAATTATGTGCACTTTGGAGTCGTGAGTGGCAACATGAGGGAGCCACAAACTCGCTGCCATTTATAGCATTTCATCCTTCCTGGATATCGGCAGCCAAATCAAAGCAATTACGATCCGAGCGTGTCGACTTTTGAGTTTACCAAGTTCATTAGGCAAATTAACTTCCATAATTAGCTTTTGGCTTCGTGCACGCTTTCATTTGCTTTTTGGGGTGATTTTAAGTAATGGCTAGCACACCAGAGCCCAAAGAAATCAGAGCGGAAACCCAACAGGGGCAGGAGAACGGGCCACTTACTAATTAGACCTTATCAGATTCCAAGCGTGAACTGAGGGACACTTGCAATGTGATGACAAGTCTCAAAGACTAATGAAAAAAAGAACATGAAACTGGCTTCAATATCTTGTATTTACTCACATCTCATGTGGGTCCATCAACAAGGACTAATCTCTACTGTTAGTAGTCAGAGGGGTTGTTCTTAAACAAGTACTCCGCCTGGAAGACAACAAACCAGGAGACATCAGCGTGACTGAGATGGAGAGAGGTGTGACGTGTGGAGGGTGGCGTACCAGAAACTCCACCGGGTTCTCCGGCCGCACGGCGCAGCATTCGGCCAGACCCTGGGTCAGCGTCGGCATGACGTGCTCCAGCAGGTAGTTCCTCGTGGAGAGCGACTGGGCCTCCAGCAGCTCCTCCTCCTGCTGCCTCACCACTTCCTGTTTCTCAGTCTGGTAAACGAACACATGGATCACAAAGAAGTAAACACTAACTTTCCACTTCATTCACCAGGAAGCTCTGCTACTTTTTTTTGTTTGTTTGTTTGTTTGTTTTTCCAAATCACCAGGTAAAACCTCTGCTTTCTGTTCCACTCACCCATTCCTTCCAGCGTGCTTCCCTGCACCTGGCCTCTTCCTCTTTCCACCGCTCCTCCTCTTCTTTGTCCTGGGCCTCCCTCCTCAGCCTCTCCTCTGCCTTCCTCAGCTCCTCCTCTTCTTCCTCCTCCCTGGTGGAGCTGTAGTTTTTGGGCTGACCCAGAGTGTCATAGACCTTCTGCATCAGCAGCCCCCAGTCAGGTTCGCTGCTGCTGCCGATCTCTGGACAGATAGAGAACACCGTACTGTTCAGTCACATTAAGGAAGTATCACAGATAGAGAGATCAACCCAGCAGCCGTACGTCACCGAGGTGCAGAGGGGCGACGTCCATCTCCAGAAAGTAGTTGATGACCGGGTCAGCGTCCGCGTTCTTCCTGTACTCGGCCAGCCGCCTCAGCAAGTGCTCCTGCTCGTAGTTGTGCTTTTGGACTACACTCTCTGGCAGGTTGATCACTCGGTCTATCAGGAAGTCATCTGACGCATCCAGGCACAGCACAAACTCTGTGGATCACACAGAAATCATTTTAAGAAAAGGAAAAGCAGAAAAAAAGCTGCTTCCTGTCAAGATCTTATCGTCACGAAGACGATCGTCTTGATTAGACATTGAAAATAAACAATATACAATACAGAGACCAGGTACAATCTTGGATGTGCCATCCTCTTCATCTAAAGAGAGAAGAAAAACAGCCATGAGACTTTATATTCTGTGTACACACTTTTTTTTGTGCATGTGTGTGTGTCTCACCGTAGAAGAACTCTTTGGCTTGTTCATAAGTCTCAGGAAAACCATCCAGAACAAAACCCTGGTTTCTGCATGGATTTGATTGCAGTTTTTCATTCAGCATCTTCAGCTGGTCGTCCAAAACACCTGAAACAAAATGGTTTGGAGGATGGAAATTTTGATTCAATTCAAATTTAAAAAAAAAAAAAAAAAAAAAAAAAAAGTTTCAGTACTACAGTAGCCAAAACTCACTCTCACATCTGACATTGTGGAATAGAAATATCATGTTATTCACATATTTCATTAGGTAAGTTTTTCACCAAATGCAATGCGTGATGGAACCTGAGTAGCAGACCTTTATGAAAACCTCACCATCAAACAACACTCAGTCAATCATCAATACCACAACTCTCACTAGTTCATGGTCCATACCTTCATTCTGATCCGTATGCTTCAGGCTGCTGAGCGTCTCGTGGTTCTCTGGGTCAGAGTTCACGCCTTCCTGAAAACATTGATCCAAATAGGTAAGTCAGACTGTCGTACACCAGAGACATATTGATCTTAATTCATATAAAACACTAGACGGGATGAGTTAGGGCAACCTGGGGGATGATCTCTGCGTCCTTCAGAGAGATGTAATGCAGTCTGTAGTGCTCACAGATGGCTTTGCACGCCGTGCTTTTCCCCACCGCAGGAGGACCCAGAACACAGACACGGACGGGCTGGAAAGGCAGAAGGCAAGGGTACATTTTGTAGTAAACAAAAACAGAAAGAGTAAATCCTTCCATTTTAAATGAATACTTCATGTTGTTAGTTATTACCGACCAGCAGTTCCCGCTCCTGCCGGTACTCTTTCGCCACCAGGTCGATGTTTTCCACCAGACCAGACTGACACAGCCAGTTAATGGAGAACAGCGTCTCAATGTGAGCTGCAGACAGGCGGAGGTTGACCAGCATGGAATCAATTTCCATCACCTGTCAAACACGACGAAGCGTCAGGTCAACAGATCTGGAAGAATGAGTTCAGCTTTTTGCAAAATGTCGGCTTTCTCTGTCTAAACTGCTTCTAAAACCTGGCAAAACAAACTCATTGTTATAATGCAAGTTATTTCTTTTGTGGAGGAAACAAACTATTATTCAATTGTACTCAAACATATTCTCAATAATCCTCTTATCACTTTCTGATCATCTTAACATTTTCAACACCTGCTCCTTACACTTAAGTCTTTAATGAGGAAGGCTTCCTCAAAAGGCTTTTTGCAGATCTTCCCTGGTCCCAGTTCAGCGGCGACTGCCTGAAGGAGGAACAGTTACACACTGGTATAACACCTCTCAGCCATGATCCTCATTAAACCATCCATTCCACGTATTGATCAAGAGTCACACAGACCTTCACGATGTCCCCCAGGGTGCAGCTGGAGCTGTCAACAGCCAGCAGGTACTGTGGCTCCGGCCGATGTTCGATCACGTTCTGAACCACTCTGGAAAACCACAACAACAGGAGCCATAACGGCATCAGGTAAATTCCAGGTGTATTTCCATGTTCTGCTAAATCTTTTCCACTTCTGTGAATTTGTCAAACCAGTTCAAGCTCTTTTAAAAACATGCAGGTGTTCAGTGCCAAACCTTGCCAGATCGCTGATGTGAATCGTAGGAACAAAGTTGTTTCCGTCTCCAAAGACGGGAATTTCATGTTCTTCTCCCATCCATGAAGTCTGAGAACAAATAGCATTTGAATGAAATACACACACACACACACACACACACACACACACACACACACACACACACACACACACACACACACACACACACACACACACACCAAAACAAAGGGCTGGAAAGTTTTCAGAAATGATGATGAAACTTTAAAAATGTACTAAAAACTGAATCAAGATTTTCTTCACTGTGGCATGGAAATTTAAAAGATAAAGCCGATATCAAATCTCACCTTAAAAAAGTAGTGGAAGACTTGTTCTCCCATCCCGTACTGCAGTCCTGAAGCCACCACGTATGTGGAGAACACAGCTTTGTTCTGAAAGAAGCCACCATGGAGCAGCGTGACGACCCTCTAATGAACGTCTCCGCTGTTCAAAACGCAAAGCTGAAATTCTCCTGACCGTTTTTCCCAGTTTGACCACCTTCTTCTCTAAGTCGATGTGCGTTTTGAAGTTCCGATGTGCCTTTCTGCTCCTGAAACTCTCATCGGTGAGCAGCTCCGGCTCATCCTGTTACACACAACAATAAGACACAGCGGTCACAAAGTCTCCATGATGACAGTTATCAATGAACACGAATCTACTTGACTTCATTAAAATAATAACAGAATACAGCAGAGGGAAATACACTTCCACCTAACACTCACCGGTTTATTCAGCCAAGATCATCACAAGCAATTCATGGTAATAAGTAGAAGTTCAAAAAGTGACCAAAATCACACACATGCCATTATTTCTGCTTAAGTAGAACTTGAGGAATGGTAGATATATGTCACTTCTCACCATTGAGTCATACTATCTTACAATGTTTTAAGTTGTTTTCATCTGGCTCGTCTACAGGAGTACTTTGGAGAAGCTGTTACATCATGGAGCAAAAGCAATGGCCGTGCTGATACTGACATGGTTTAAAGACAATAGTGAAAGCTGAAGTGTTTGCATTGTGATAAAGCTGGTGTCACTGTGTCACTCCTTTCACATTGCACATTTTTAATTGATTTATATTAATTTGCTTAAGTGAGTTTTGGCATGATTGAGATTCCACTTGTGTAATTTTGTGTAAATAAATAAATAAATAAATGCAAAAACATTAAAATAATTGTATGTAACAAAGTGAACAATTCAAGACAAAATGGTGAATCACAGTTGTACTTCAACAATTTGTAGCAACTTTTGTAGATCTTTATATTTGTTATTCATTATCATTATTATTATTATTATTATTATTATTATTATTATTATTATTATTATTATATTTGTATTCCTTTTTTATTTTTGCTGGGATAGAGACTATTTATTAAGCTTAAAACTAAGATGCTTCCACCTATACTGGCCGTTGTTACTGCATGTGTTGAGGAAGAAAGAGGGAGTCATAAAACTGAAGCAAATTGCTGTTACATTAGACGGCAGCACTTACAGGACCAGGGGACTTGCTGCAGGCCCAAGTCATCACCGTAGAGATGAGAATGAATACCTTCGGTTCGGAGAAATGTCCCATTTCATTGTGAAGAGCTATAAATAAAACAGAGGAGGAGTAGCAGATAAATCATTTTCTATCACAGCATCTATTTATTCTATGCAGTCCACTTATTCACACTCAGTTCAGTGCTGTGAAACCAAAGCATCTGCTGTTTCAGGATTGTATCCCTTATTGGTTTGTTACGCTGGAAACTAAATCCTCTAGGAAGTTAATTTTTTCTGAGAGGGGATACAGCAAAGCTTTTTTTGCAGAAACATCATTGCAAATAGGTTGAGAACCTTACTATAACACAACATAGCAATGGAAGTGACTTTATGCTGACTAAAACTTTACATTTTATATTTAAAAAGGCTGATTGATTATTATTCAAATGTGCAGTAAAGCTTTGGTTCTTTTCACAGTATGATTTGCTATGTTAAGATCAAGATGCTAAAGAATCTAACAGGCATTAAGGAGTTAGAATAAATATTTCAGAAATTATTGAACAATGAAATGATCTCAGACTGACCTGAAGCAGCCCAGAAGCCTTCTTCCACCTGATCAGCATGCTGGCTGATGTTATAGATAATAACATCACAAGACAGCAGTTTGGCCAGCAAATCACCCTTGTCTGGTTGCTGCAAACATAAAATCACATTTTTAACTCGAAACAGCAGATTATTGATCACTGGCGTTAGAAGATCTACTTACAAAATACTTCTCCAGCACAAATGGCCACTCCTCCTCGGACTGGTCTGAGACAGTCCCGACGACCTGGAATCCTCCTGACTCAGTCTGGTCGGGTTCTGTTTCACCGTCCAGGTCTTCAGAGGCATCCCCAGCTGTATCCACCCCGCATTCACACAACAGCTGGAAACACAAACCGCGCGTTCAGAAGCACGCGAGCAAAACACTGCGCGAGACTCGCAGGAAGGGGGCGAGAGAGTTCCATATAAACTGAAGCAATACCTTGGCGATGTTTCTGGACGCATACGAGTCTATCCTGTTGATAAAAACTCTTCTCGGAGCCTGTTTGCTTTTCCCCATCTTCGGTTTTCTCGAGTCGCTGCAACTGACAGAGAAGTCTGTCTACCGTTACCATGGAGACGCTTCCCCGTCGTCACCTATCCAGGAAGTAGAATCTGCTCTGTCACGTGCCTGACATATTTAGCTCATTACATGTGTCCCATTAAACATGATTCGATGAAGACATTAACAGTTTGACTTTGGAATCCTTATCAAATCAATAAATTTGCGAAACAGCAAGGCACGTTTATTTCTACAACATCACTAAAAGAAACTTAAACAGTGATTAAGAAAGACATAAAAAAAGAGCAATTGAAGTAAAAACTCAGGGTTACTTTGGGTATTGTGGCACACAGCTTTGACAAAAGTGTTTCATTCACATTAGACAACATAGATAACAGGCAGCTCATTCTCTTAGCCAATTAAAAAAAATTAACTACTTGTTTGAAGTCACCTTAATCATTTTATTCCTAAACAATGCATTGTTGGAGGCCATGTTTTCTACTGGGGCACTTCTAAAGGTTTTAATCTTAGCATGTTGACAGAGTAGTCACAGAACCTGCTTTAATAGACTGAACCAAATATTTTATAGGAGTATGTTGAGTAACCAGGCTGGAAAACAGAAAATTACACTTGAATTTAGGTCAAAATAGAAGTTTTATTTTTTTTCTTTAAATCACACATCCATTGATTCTCAGGTTTATAAGATATATTTGGCGGTACCACATCAGCTGGACAGTGAACAACCCACAGAAATTCGGTGTGTCGATCAAATATCTGATTACTGCAAATCAAAAGTTACTTGGTAAAGTCAGGCTTGTGTCATTAAAGCAAACATCACTGAACTGTCAACTGTGAGCAGGTCAGATTCACTCAAGGATTCTCCAAAGATTTAAAAATTAAAAAAACTAAACACACCCACACACACAGAACACACGCACAAGAACTAAACTAATCAACTACAGATGTGCACACGCCCTCTAGAGGTCACCACAGGTACTGTAGGTTTCTGCTGATGCTTCATGCTATTGCCAGGTCTCAGTTTCTCTGTGTTTCTCCAACTTTTTGTGAAAGAATCATCAACAGCAACTGTGCAACTGTGTTATTAACTTGGAACAATCATTTACTGCGTCATGACTGCCAAAAGTAGTGAGGTTACAGCATCGTGTTGCTTTGTAACATTTCAATCCCACAAACTCACAACTGTACAAATCCGGTCAGTCGGTAAAAACAGGTTTAAAACAAATTGTTCACATCCGTGAGGTAAGCACATCAAGTCCCTTTTCACACATACACAAATTATAAAAACTAAAAAGTAGTTAAAATCTCATTTAAAGTGCAAAAACCTGAACAATTCCATCAAATAGTAAAGATAAAGACTGCAGTGCATTTTGTTTCAGGGTGTCTCTGATCTTTCACTGCGTCTTTGACACAACTTCATAGAAAGAAAAGTATTTAGATTTCCTTAAAGGTCACTTAGGTGTTGAACCAGCACATTAATCAAGGCGAGTTATTAGAAAGCACATTCCCATCGTTTCACACAGAAACAGCTAATCTGCCACCACGGCGAAGTTATCGAACTGAGCGAGCTCAAAAGACTTTGTTCCGATAGCCGCCCAGCCGTTCTTCGGAGACAGGACCACAGCATTTTTCCACAGAGGATATCCATTCAGGAGCCCGGACGCCAGGTGGCCCTGAAACAGATCAACTTCAGATGTTAACCATCAGGACTTTCCATACACTATCAAACATTCAAATAAATTATAAAGTTTCCTGTAAGAAAGCAGATTCAAACCTAAATATAAAACCAAACAACATATACGGAGTCCAAATATGAAACAAAAATGACAGTAATTCATCAAATGTAAAACTTTCAACAAATATTATTTTCAGTAATGTTCATTTTTAATACACCTTTTAAAAATTCTGTTTTCACTATTCTAACAGCATTTTTAATAGCTTCATTTTAAATTATTAAACGTGTGATCATTTTTAATAGTCTTTTAAATGTGGTTTTCTTTTCTTAATATCTCGTTTCATTTCTATGATTTCTATGTAATTTTCTGCATTTATTTGTGGTTCACTTTGAATGGCCTTGTGTATGAACGGTGCTATACTAATAAACTCACCTTTGACCTATTTCACCGTGCACAACTAGGTCAATTTTACTGCCGAGCGCTATCGAACATAACAGACTGAAAATGACTTGATGCTTATATTGTGATTTGTAACACACGGGTTTGTGTTCCATGCAGTCAAAACTGATCTAAACACATTTTTCTGATATGAACTCAGAGCTGCCGATCACACTCAGAAGAACTCTATTTGATTTCTTCTCAAACAGCTGACTAATCACCAGTGTTGCATGAATCATTAAGCAAGCTGCCATAAAGATAAAGACCTGGCAGCACTGGTTAAAAAAAAAAAACAAAAACAAAAACAAAAAACAGACATTATTAGGTTACATACCGTCACAGTGATTGATAAAGTGTACCAGTGATACGCTCGAGTCCCGGACAGGCCCTCAGCGAGCACCGTCTGTCCAGCTGGAGACAAAAAGAGCGATGTGAGATATTTCATTATACATATCACTTCTGTGTCCTCGATCCTTTCGGACAATAAGTAAAAAAAGGAAAGTATTGACTGTTGTGAACAGAACAACCTTGAAATCTCAGTGGACCCTGACTGTTCTCTCTGACCTATATCGTTTGTCACTTTGTAGGTTCCGTCAGCGAACACCCAGAAATAGACTCCTTTGGCGTTTCGGACGGACTGGCCCCCCCGATCCACCCGGGCCGCGATGAACACGCCGCCAGTCTGGACCTCCTCCATGAACACGTCGCAGGTGACGGTCAGGTTCTGCCTGCACACAAACAGCAACACATCCCCAAGATAAAAACACACTTCCAGAGGCCGCGAAGCTCTGTAACCGAGTCCCCGAAAAAGACCCTCTCACCACTGGAAGTCCCCGACGACGCTGACGGTCTGGTCGGCGTCCGCCACCCACGTCACGGGCCTCTCGGTCACCACTTGACGTAGGGTGAAGACGTGAGGGCCGGGGTCGGACAGGTTGGTGTAGTACTCGAACACGCCCGTCTGGTCGGCGAAGTTCGGCGCCTCGGAGAAAGAAGGGCTCCCTGCAGGCGGAGGGGAGACGCTCTCACAACCAACTGTGAAAGGAGCGTCGAGATGAACGCGATCTGTAACGATGAGCGACACTCACGAACGTCGAAGTCGTCTTTGTACGCTTTGGGGAAGCGAGCGGAGGGCGGCGGGTCGGGAAAGCTGCCTTTCGTTCCCGTGGTGATTGTAGTGAAGGTGTAAACCTCGTCTTCGGCCAGGCTGACGCTGAAGGAGCCGTTCACCAGCTGAAGTGGCCATGGACACAGACACACGGTTTAAAGCCGCAGGCGCATCGTGAGACCCTTTTATTTCAGACTGTTCATTTACCTTGATTGGGGGGAGTTTCTTGAAGAAAGTGGGTTGTTTTGTTTTGAAGTTGAACTGCGACTGCCAGACTTGAAGTTCCGTTATGGAAGCCTGGACAGAAAATGAAAGAGTTAACATCTTCAGCTGAGTACTATGAAATCGACAGACATCTCTCGTGGACTTACGAATGATCCCTTCAGCTGGAACGTTGCCTTCTGGGCCGTCACATTGAAGCGAGGCAGCGGAGGTCTGATGCAGACTGAATGATCGTGAGTCTGCAAAAGGGAAATTAAAGGTCTTTGTTCCAACAGATTTAAAGCATCTATTTTCACTTTATCGACTGCAACATCAAACAGGAAAACAAAAAAAAGCTTAGCTTGCCATGGTTTCTATGACGACAGTGAGGTTTCCTTCGCCATCGGTCAGGGCCACGTAACTTCCACCTTGATCCAGGTGTCCAACAGTCTGCAGGTACGTCCATCCAGGCTGGGTGAACTGTGTGGTGTGAGCTGCAGAGCGCAGAGCCGAGCACAACTCAGCAAGTCAGAGGCTCTCTGAAAGGGAATCTGTTTCTGAGGCAAACCTGTGATCCAGATGGGAGACTCCACCACGTAATTCCCGCTCCACGGCTCCTCGGCTGTCATCAGGCCGTCTCTGCCGAACGGCAGGTCCTCGTAGTAACTGGCCACCAGGTTCCAGGAGATCGTGCTGAAGGGACGGCACATCAACTTTATCGATTGAAATTTGGGGAATAACTGCATATTCCTACGCAGTCTGGTCAGATATGCTCGAGTCTTTCCTTACGCGGTCATGTTTCCGTTGACGTAGTTCTGGTTGAGGATCCGGGCCCAGCAGCCTCCTCCCACCTCGTTGTTGAAGGTGCTGTAGTCCTCAGACGACCACAGTTTCTTCTGCGTCTTCAGGGCCTCCGCACTGGTCTTGGTGCCGGGATAATGAGCCCTGTTCGGCCCGCAAGAGACGTCATCAGAGATCAGTCAGGAAACACACAGGCCGCGTCTAAATTCTAAAGAACCGACATTAATATAACAACTATATGTTAACAGACTCCAGTTATTTGATGCACAATGTGCTCAACTGAAAACACACCGCATGCTGCTCAGGCAGGGTTTGTGCTGTTAGTACGGAATGCGTTGCAAAAAGCACATGAAGATGATTTCTCTCGATAAAAGAACCGGTGCAGCAGGAAAGGCTTGTTAAAGCGCTCGGCGTGTCAGAGGTGCGGGGTTTCAGCGAGCGGCGGCGGGCACCACGTCGCGCCCGGAGGCTCGGGTCCTACCCGAGCACGTCTACAGCCGTGCTGAGCTCGGGGTCGAGCAGCACCGACAGGGCAATGGGCTCCCAGAGGTTGTCACTGGCTACGATCCTGACCCTCTGCAGGCCAAACTTGTCCAAAGTGTAGCGCAGCAGCTGACACGCCAATAAACAGGGAAAAACAAACAAACAAACAAAAAGGAATTCACAACTGGGACAGCCTGGATTCAGCTCACCA
Organism: Salarias fasciatus; assembly: GCF_902148845.1. Classification (NCBI taxonomy): domain Eukaryota; kingdom Metazoa; phylum Chordata; class Actinopteri; order Blenniiformes; family Blenniidae; genus Salarias; species Salarias fasciatus. Next base: position 19,299,517 of record NC_043763.1, on the reverse strand, counting down.
CGTGAAGATTAGTTGTTTTCTTTTAAATCATTAAGACCTGGAGAAACATGTGGACAGTTTGAGTGAAAAGTTAATTTAATCAGTTATTAAAATAAAGAATACAATATTTGATAATATCAGGGGGATTTTTCAACACAGAAGAAATAATTCTCATAATTCCAGCTTAAAAATTATCAGAACGTCTTAGTTTAAATATTTCAATTATGCAGAAATAACTGTAGACACAGTTAACATTAAGAAACAGCGGCACATTTGACAAACTTTAATGTCATTAAGATTACTGCATAAATGCACATCAGAACAAAAACAAAATGCAGAATAAATAGGCTGAAAAGAATTTTTGTTTACAGAAAAATGCATTTGAGTATTAGAATTTGGGTTTTGATATTAAATGCATGGCGGATTCGTTTCAGGTCTTAATGAGTTAAAAAAATATATATACAGTATATATAAAAAGGAACTGTCAACAGTGTTTTTCCCATTGCTGTTAAACGTGTAAGCATGGCCCAACACCTTTCAGTTATGTTACATTAAACCCGCAGTCCTGTAAACCTGAGTCACGTACGAGTCTCTGAAATGGTCCCAAAACTTTTATGTGCAATAAATCACTGATTTCAGTCACAGGCCGGAATTTCAACTTGAATCCCTCTTAGTTATCTGAGTTTAAACTCAGATGTTTAACCTCAAAGGTGTTGGGTCGGGTCGGATGTGAATTCTGGAAAGTCCAAAAATAACCTGAAATAATGATTTTCATGGACTACTGGAACGAGCCAACGTGGGAAAAGCCCTGCAGCGACAATCTAAACCCATCACACTAAAAAATAAGCTCAACAGAACCAGAATATTTGTCTGTTTGCAAATTTGTGTTTAAGTTCATGCATTAAAAAAAAGCTCTTTTCAGGACAATAAATAATTCAAGCAAATGAAATGTCCTCAAGTTCTTGCAAAATCCAAACATATGATGAATGAATGAAGGAATGAATGAAGGAATGAATGAATGAATGAGTGAATCTGCTTTGTTAATAAAATGCACGATACACAACATTCTTTCTTCAATTTAGTGTGTCACAATATGATTACTGCAAAAAGAAAAAGTCATTTTTTTCCTTCAAAAACTGAGAGTGATCAATCATTCATTCATTCAGAGAAGTAATCTCAGAATACAGTAGTCATGCACATTCACATGTATGATAAAAGAGCGTGCACACGCGCTTCTGATCACAGTTGTTGCAGTTAAGCTGACGCTCAGCAGAACAACAGCCACGAACATTCAGACCAGAGGAGGAATCAGCGGGTGAGACGCAGAGAAACATGGCGGACGGTGACGGTGTGTGTGTGTTTGTGTGTGTGTGTGTGTGTGTGTGTGTGTGTGTGATCAAACGTTAAGCTGCAAAACCTGACAGACCTGTCCGTGTCGAGCTCCGTGTGAACTCGGGTCAACAGTACTTACCCAATCACCTCAACCGAATCGTTGAGGTCTGGGTCGGAAATCATGGAATTGGCGATGGCCCAATCACCGTCCGCCGCGATGATGCCGACGCCGGTTAGACCGACTTTATCCAGCGTGTTGCGGAGCACCTTCAGCAGTAAAGAGACGCTCTGAGGGGAGCTTTGTTTTCTTTTCTTTTTAAATCCTCTCATTAAGTGAGAGTCGCACTGCTTCTCTCAATGTTGGTGGCTGTTTTTCTCCTTCACTTCATGCTATCTTGTCAAATCCATGAAAGACCAATGAAACTTACCTTGATGTACTTCACATCGAAGTTCCGCTCATTCCAGATCTGTGAAGGATTCCAGTAGAGTCTCATTACATCTACTAAGAATCATCTTTAACATTTACATGCATGAGTACTCACCCCAATGTAGTCGATGTCCAGGTCATGGTACCTTTTCGCCCCGAGGAACCAGTTCACCACATACGAGGCCGTGATGTCTGGAAAGTCATAAGGCCAGTTCTTCCCGTGGCCCACCCACCCAGGAAAAGCCCAGGGCAGGCCTGCACGAACAGAATAAATCCAACATCTTGATGAAGCAAGGAACTCACTTTAAGATGCAGAAGTCAATGTTTCACTCTTTACTCCCCCCCCCCCTCCAAACTGCTGACAGCTGTGAGGCCTCCTCTCACCTATGAGTGTGATGTTGGGGTTCCTCTTCTTGGCTTCTTTCATGAGCCACCACTCGTAGCCGCGGAAGAAATTCTCATCATTCTCGTAATGCATGTGGGAGGGCTCCGTCCCATCTGAGGGGAGTTAACAGCTCAGCGTGAGTAGGACGACGGGAAAACACACGCCGTTCGTTCAGGCAGGAAATTTACACGGTTATCGCCAAGATGTTCAATCATTCTGCTCTGCTACAATAAGAATCAAACTATTCCCAAAAGGGGAATTGAGATTTTTTTTTCCCCCGAGAACTATTTCACTGGCTGTGTTGAGTTTTTGCCTTGCTGGCCAGTTATAACCAGGTCTCAGATCAATGGTGCAGCATTTTCAGGGACCACAAACTGTGCACATTATCTATTATTGACGACAGCTGACATGAGTTACCTCCCCACACGCACACAGGACTTTCCACACATGATCAGCAGCTAGTTTTTGCTGTGTAAGAGTGTTCAATCTTCACAAGAGCAGGACACTTTATCATGTGACACTGTGTGATATTGTCTTCTTTTTTAAGTCTCACACAGTTGAGCAGTCAGACATAAGCAGTTACAGACTTGTTATATTCAGTCATAAGTCATGGCTGTCACTTTCACTACTGCTTGGCAAAAAGTAATGGACAGCAAGCTGTGAAAACACACCTAGGTTGTTTAAAAGAAACGTCTGCTTAAAATAAGGTTTCATTTTTTGGGGGGGGAGGGGGGGTTGATTTTGAAATAGTTTGACAGCATAAGTGTTCCATCATATAAATGAAATTGTGCATCAGGGTTGTAGTTTGTGTTTAGTTCAGGTAATTTATCAAAAATATTTACACTATTTTTCAATAAAATAACCATGTGTAGGAATATTAACAGAAAGGACATTATCTATTTTTCTTATAAACACAGATGTCAGTAATCACTTGCCAGTCGTCTGAGCGTCTCCTCCGATCTCCACCTTCAGGATGTGCAGAGAGGCTCCAAAGTTTGGCTGCAGCAGAGAAAACACCCGCAGTGAGCGATCGTTCATTAAAACAACCTGGCGCTGCGGTCACACACACCTTAAACAGAAAGTCCAGGATCTGGCTGCGGTACGGCTCCGCATAGTTCACCAGCAGCCGAGAGGTGGCCTGCACATGACACGGGACGTGAGTTGGTGTCATTGTTGGACCAGGAAGTGGTGATTTATTGTAAGAAGGAAACTCACCCCGCCGCCGCTCAAACCTCCGATCCCGTCAAACTGTCTCCCCAGCCCGCCTTCGTCTCCCAGCGGGTAAATCTGAGCAGAGCCGCCGGGCTCTGCGGACAAAAGCAGGGCAAACACACACAACACACACCGCAGCATGTTGGCAGACGGAGCTCATCACACACTGAGCCCGTCACATGACCGCTGTGGGGAGGAAGAGGAGGAGAGAGAAGAGGAGGCTGCACTGCGCGACGACAGCCACTAGAGGGCGGCGCAGGCCCGCTGCAACCACAGAGGGTGCATTTATGAACAGAGGATGTGGCTCATAAAAAGAAAAGAAGAAATCTACCCGGAAGTGTCCAAAACTTCAGTGTCCACCAGGGGCTGGCTCCAAAAAGGCTGTGACTCCAAAGACTCCTCAATAAAATATCAATTAAACTGGATCGGCTGAGTTTGAGAAAAGGGATCAGGTGGTCCACCTGAAAATATATAATATCGATTTTTTTTTTTTGTAGCGCGTTAACTTTTCATAATATGGGGGCGTGGCTTCTTGATAGACTTGTCTGCTCTGGGATGATTGACAGATCCTTCCAGCCTTTCAGGAGGGTCACATTGTGGAGGTGATATTGAGATTAAGTTCTCCTATAATTATTTTCCACAGTTAGGGTTTAAGCGGTTTAACGGTAGTGGGGAGAAGACAGCGCGAGCTGCCCTGGAGAAAGCACTGCTTGTTCAAAGGTCACTGTATGACCTTCACCTATTGACCGACTCAGAACACACAGTTTTTTTGTTTAAAAAATTAATACATCCAAGTTTGATTGATGTATTTATCAATTAACCATGGTCTGATTACCACAGAGCAACTTATAATATTCACCTATAAAAAATAAATAAATAAATAAACCACTGTTTTTGTCATATTTCTCAGAGGTGCTTTGGCTATCCCAGCATTACATTGAAAATGTTGAGATTTTGAAAAAGAATTTAGTTTTTCTCCAAAACACCCTTTGGAAACATCCTTTAATTTGCTGGTATGAAATCCACTCCTGTGGACACGTTATTTTTAGAATTTAAGTACCCCCAGTAGTTCTGTATGTGATGGCATGGTGTGACCACCAGAGGGCGCCCCTCCTCTCAGACCATCCTCCCACCTGCTTCCACCTGCAGGGTGTTTCATAAATCAGGATTACAGTGATAGCTGTGAAAAATGATACTGCAGCTTGATAGGGATAATTACAAATCAGAGCTGCACAGCGTTCCGATGCATGTGCAGGAATAAGTCTCACAAAGTGGCACGGGGCCCGCTGTCCTTTATTTCAAGGTGAACTCGACCCCACAGGCCTCCACGGGAAGGGTCGACGTCAAGCGGATGTGTCATATCAGCTGGCACCAGTTTCTGTTGTTCAGACGAAAACACAGCTCTGCGTGAAAGCCTCGCACAGTCCAGAAGGAGAGACAGATATATATATATATATATATATATATATATATATATATATATATATATATATATATATATACTGTTTGTCATTGAAAGCTTTTTTTTTTTTTTTTTTTTTTTTTAATGGTTGCAGCATCTCCTCAGCTTCTCTTCGAGATAATCAGAGTATTCTGTGTGGAAAAAGTGTGTGAATCACTGTCATTTTCTTCGATAAATAATCAAAATCTAAAAAGAGTGTAGCCCTTTGTTGTAACTGTATAGTTGTTGTTGTGGGTCTGGCCATTATGTGTAATTCTTTCTCTCTGTGTGGCATTTCATGGCCTTCTGTTGGCAGTGTTTTCAGTAGTAACGCTGATTTGGTTCATGCTGTTACTTTGATATGACTTTGTGTTACTTCGAGATGTTTTTTTTGTGAGTTTATTTCTGAAAATGTTGAGTTTCACCAGTTGCTACTTTATTTTATTCCTCTTTGTGACCATTTATGTGTCTTTTTCAGGTCATTTAACATCATTATTGGTTATTTTGTTGTTCCTCTGTGGACTCTTTCATAATTTTGAGGTAATTTCTGTTTTTCTCTGATTGTTTTCTTTCTTTGTGGTCATTCCGTTAGTATTTCTGGTTGTTTTGGGCATATTTAAAATGGTTTTGTGTCTTTTTAGTCATTTGGAGCCCCGCCATGTTTGTTTACAGAATTTTTTTTTTTTAATCATTTTATGTCCTGTTTTGTTGCTTTATCTTGTTTGTTGATTCATTTCTAAATATTAAGTTTTCATCTAAAGAGAATTTCATGTCAGTGTATTTCTGCTGGGTGAACATCATTCAATATTCCAGTATATTGATTTATCCAACTCAGGGTCTTGGGATGCTGAAACTGACTCCAGCTCCTGGAAGGGTCACAAGTTCATTCTAGGACTTAACTTTAGAAAATACCGTAGAGCTCTAAATAGATATCATGGATACTATAGTCGTCATATTCAATGTTTCAAGTCATATTCAATGTTAGCATCTTAATATTGCTTCTTGAAGGCTTGCTGTGTGTCTTAGCGGTTGATTAAAATCAGTGTGAGACGATGCCCTCATGTCTGATCCAGGTCCTCGTGGACGTCCGAGCACACCTCGCGTTCCAGCTGAGTTCAGTCCAGTCCCATCTGGAGTGTCAGGTTAGGCAGAACTGACTGCTTCCCTGTGGGCTCAGCACTTCAAACTTCACGACATCAAAGACGCGACCCAGAATGCTTCAGCTTGCATTTAGTTCAGAACTGTGACTCCCTGCGATGCGCACGGTCTGCTCCTGGAGGTTCACCACAAAAACAGTCACCGTCCTGAACTCGGTGTCACAAAGAACGGTTCATTCAGCTCCACCTGTTTTTTTTTTTTTTTTTTTGTGAGAGGAATATCAGCAGCTTTACACACAGTGTACAGAATACGAACTGTGTTGTGTTCCCCTCGGCTTGAGCTACCGTGAAGCAAATGACTCAACATGCCGAATCGATACACTCACTGTAATGCAGAGCGCATGCAGCGGCTGAAAGTGTAGCATCAGATGCTATTTTTGTGCTTTCCCCTCTGCTGTGCATCTACGTTGTGCTTCATTCAACTGAACACGTTATCACTTGTCAATATACGGTATGATATGTGATCAGCTGAATGATCTGGAAATTTGGCTTCTCTTTAAGAAATGGTCTGCAAAGTGTTGCATGTTGTACGACCTGATAGAATCAAGAATCCAGAGAATCAGCATCAGACCACTTGGTTTAATGGAGTATTCAGCCTTTCATTTTTGTAAAGTCTGATAAGAATAGGTAAAAATCAATAAGAAATGCTCCTTGTTGTTTACCCAGACTGTGGAACTGTGACTGAACTTATTTCTGCTTTTGATGGCATATCTTCATTGTGCCACAACAGACACAGATCTTCAGACATCTCTTCAAATGCACTGCTAAGACCAACCTTCCACTTAGTTTGCATTGCGGATAATAAATATGCTCATGACAGCACTTCTATTTTTCTCATGCAACATTTTTAATTTCTCCCCATTGTAGAGAAAAGTTAGCATCAGACTCAGTATACACAAATATATTGACTTGATGTTAACTTTGACTTTGTTAAAACTTAAAGAGAAGTTGACTTTGGTCAGAGTGCCACATTCTTCTTTATGCCATTAGCTTCAACAAATGCTGATTTTAGACCTTGCCCATCTTTAGGAAATTCAGATTATCCAGTAAAACATGTTTAATGTGTACACTATAAACACTGATCTCCTAAAACCTTGCACTTGTTGTTTATGCCTGCTTCAAATGCAAATGCATCAACTCAGGACCAAATTGGCGGTAGCTTTCAGTCAGTGGTCTTAATGTTTCGGCTGATCGGTGCAGTTCAGCATCCTCAACAATCCCTGGTTCATTTCAGTCAGAATTTATTTTGTATTTTGTGCAACAAAAGCTCCAAACAACAGTGAACACCGGGGACGATTTGACCGGGAGACTTTTTTCTTTTTTCTTGCGCTGAAAAGCCCCAGCCCGCATTATGTAACGTGTCTTTAAAGTCCCAGTCCGCTGGGGATCTGCCAGGTTTCTGCAGGAAGGGGAATAAACGTTCACACACACACACACACAACTACACACACACAAGCACAATTTGTTGCGATGGCCAACATAACAGCCCACACTGCTTCTTTCTCTGAGCTGGAGCCCAGGTTTAAAATAGCTCCGCTCCCTCTCAGGTCTTTACCATGATATTTGTGATGGTCTTATATAATCGACACCTCCTGATCTCCTCTTCCTCTTCATGCTAGCGCTTGTATTCCATCCCGCCTATCACACTTTTCAGCTTTGACAAAAGAACCTGTGGAAAAAAAGGGAAAAAAAAACGGTTGGAGTGGTTTTCATGGCAGAGGTAGCCGGTCTGCTCTTGTCCAGACGAACTGGCGAACAATGAACTCGCCCTGTGTTCAGCTTTTGTTCTGTCGGATGAGCGACAACGCTCTTGTGCTAATGGATCCCAGTTTTATTCATATCAAATGTGGTGATTTGTAACTGTTTCATCTTTTCAGCTGCTATTTATTTTTTTTCTGTGTCCATTTGAGGTGATTTCATCTTTTGGTTTTTATCTGCCTTCATTGTTTCTATCATTCAGAGCCTTTTGTGGTCATTTTGTGTGTGTTTGTCGGTCTTTTGTGTCCTATTGTTGTACATTATGTCTCTTTGCTGCTATTTCGTTTCTATTTGGAGTGAGTTTGTGACTCTTTCTCGTTATCTTGTGTCATTTATTGTTTCTTTGGGGCCATTTTGTGTGTTTTCTTGATGCTGTGCGTCGTCCTGTAAGCGTTTCATTTCAGAAAGTTTGTGTCCTCTTTCAGTTCAATAGTGTCATTAATTTGTGTCTTGTTGTTGATATTCCTCACCTTTTCAGGTCATTTCATGTCTTTTCATTTTAATTTTGTGTCTTTTTTTCATCATTTAGCGTCTCTTTGCGGTCACTTACTCTTCTTTCGTGGTTCTTTAACATTAATATGTCTGTTTCTTGACGTTTTCTGTGTTTTGTGGTGTTTTTTTGTGTGTGAAAAGTTTTCATTCCTCCCCATCTGTCTTTTGTGATTCCGTCTGCTTCATGAAGATGAAGTGTCTCTTTGTGGTGAGTTAGTATCCCCTTATGTTTTATTTGTGTCCCTATAGTGGTTCGAGGTCCTTTTGTGTGTGTTTTTTTTCTGCCGCTTTGTGGTAATTTTGAGCCTCTTTGTCGCTTTTTGCTGTGTTTTCCTGTTTGTTTTGTGTCTCTGGTGAGAGCAGTGTGTCTTTCTTTCTTAGAGAAAATGCACTTATTATTCAAGGGAGAAGATCTGTTGGTGTAATTTTCATGGCAAAGGGAGTCAAACTGCATTTGAGCAGACAGACAAGCAAACACTGAAATCCTCCAATTTCCAGCTCTGCTCTGAGGTGAACGTGCCTCAACTGCGTGCAAATGCTAATGCTCTGTATTTTTCTCATCCTGCCTGGAACGAGGAGCCAGTTTATATATGTGACACCCTCATCCAGTGCATCGTCTCACCAGCTGCTGGACACTTTACTACCTGCTGCAGAGCCCCGCTCGCTGCTGTCTGCAGACATTTTCCCTCTAATACACGTCAAACGCTGTAAAATTGAGTGTGTCTGGTTTACAGCAGCTCCTCCAGGAAAGAGTTAGGAGTGAAAATACATCTGTCTCTCCTGCCTCAGACACAAAATGTGGCCCCCACCTTCAGCTCTTTGTTCCCAGCCATAAACGGTAAAAAAAAAAAACCCTCCACACAACAATCCCTGGATAGATAACAGCAGTCGGCTGAATATGAAGATTGTGGGCCATTCCTAAACACTGGATGCTGCTTTACCTGAAAAAGCCCCTGAAAGGCAGACTTAATATTTGCAGCTTACCTCTGAAAAATATCCAGTAACGTCTCTTAAAAATCAAATCACACATCATAGGGAATGAAACCTCACGCACAATCATTAATAACATGATGATGGGATGTGCTGTGATTTACCTGAACTTTATCAACATTTTAATATGCATGAACCTATTAATAACTTTACCTACCTGTTTTTTGTAGGATCAGTCAGATCTGATTATTGTGTGGGATCGTCTAATAAAACTAAGAACGATTACTCATCATGTCTGAACCAGTGAGGAGAGATTAGAGACGGTCATTCCAGGAAAATCAATATATGTAATCGTTAATATTTGTATTTGTTACAACACATTTGCATCACCATTAGTTTCATTCATTGCATGTAATTATATGAATAGCTTTTTTTTTTTTTTTTTTAATTACTAAAATAGATTTCACAAACTAAAATGTAACCGTTTATAGCAGGAATGTCAAACATAAGGCCCTTGGGCCAAAACTGGCCCACAAGAGACAAGAATTTTCAAAGTCATGCTGTCGGGATGAGTTTGTAAAAACCTACATTATGCAGCAGCTATAGGAGAAGATTTTAGGACATTTCATTCCGTTTTGCACCAGAGGGTATCCTTAATATTGGTTTTAAGTTGAGATTGTTGTAATTTTTTTCTCCATTTTTTAAAACCGGAGCTTCATCGGCCCCAGTGTCATTTTCCTGATGCTACCCTAAAACAGTTTTTTGTTTCCCTGCAATTTTCTGCATGAAAATCACCCAGCATTAGTGTAAATAGTGTCATAACTTCAACAAATTCAACAGTAAAAGCAATGTTTTCTGGAGCCACAACAAAACTGAAACCACTGTGATTTTATTCATGACAGCTCGTCATTTTGCACTTTCCAAACAAATGGGAATAAAACAAACATTTTTCTGATTATACAGCAGGATCCAAAAAACTACATTGGAATGATGATTATTTGCTCATACAACCAGGGATCACAAATTTATAAGAGATGTTCTGAATGTGACATGTAACATGGAAAGATGCTGTAATTTTTTCTGTCTACAGTCAAACTGAGCTTGAATTATTTTTTTATATTCTTCTTCTTTACCTGCATGACCCTTCGATAGATTTGGACTCATCAGAGGTTAAACCTGCTGCCACTCTAAAGTTAACCCAATAGAGATGAAACTGTCTGAAGTTTCCACCCAAATATGACTTTCTTGGTGCGATTAGAAAAAAAAAATGACATGAGAACTAAGCAAAAGTGTGAGAAATGAGATCAGTATTCAGAGCAAAGAGGATTTTTCTCCACGCTGAATGATGGGTGGACAGAAGGTCTCCCAGGAAGCGGCTCACGCAGCTCTAGAACCATTTGTACAAACTGGGTCAGTTGTATCAAAAGCACGATCGGGCAGATCAAACGTGCCCAGAGGACAAATTTATTTTTATTTTAAGATTTCACGGTCACTCACTCGATGAGTGAAAGAGGTGAAGGAGCAGCGAGAATCCCTCTGCTGCACACGCCGACGAAGATCTGAAGGTCCAAGGCCTGATTCCACCCTGATCCAGTTCGTTTAAGTGCCTCTGTTTCATTCTGCCATCCAACCACATCAAAGTTAGAAGCACTGTTTAAAGGGTCTCTCCTCTCTAGCTTGGTGGTCGCCGTGGTTCTTATCACAGCTTGAATCTTCATTTTTAAACTATTACGTGTGAATCCCAGAAACAAAGGAAACGGACTGACAGGCAGTGGAAATCTGCTTCGGTCAGGGCTGCACCCAGTCAGCGTCGGGTGACCCCGTCCTCAGGGTCTGTGACCTTCGGCTCTGACGGCACACTGCACACTCAGCCTTTCTGCTGTGGCTCTCTGCAGATTTTACAAAATTCCATGTGAATAACAGTGACATTCCTCTCGAGGTGACAAACGTTTAAAGATTATCAATCACTTACCTTTCACTTCAGGTGATCGATTCTCAGCCATGGATAAGCACCAAAGAATTAACTTTCACTGATTTTAATAACTATTTAGTCTTAACTTTTGCTGTAATGACCAAAAACAGTCACTAAATATTGTTACAAGCCTTTAACATTCAAAGTGTTTGATGTAATGACCTGTTCATGCAATAGATTTTGAATCTATCTACCTGTCCTGCAGCGTAAGGTTGGTTCAGGATCCATTCATACGACACTTCAACTGAAAATGTACCGTTTCATTGTTTTCACAGAGCAACATTTTGAAATCGACACAGAATTTACACAGAAAATCTTCTGTGGAAGGCTGCAGCTTGGCGGCCGAAACATGTCAAGGTAGGCAAAATAACCTCTGGCCTGTGTATACGAATCCAAACCATGAATACAAAAAAAGGCCTAATGAACCTTAGCGGACGTACTCCGTAACATTTGGATTATTGCACTGATGTGTGTGCTGGAACCCCGCCTCCTGCATGTCAGTGGTGGTCATCCCTGAGGAATGCAGCCCCTCACTTGCCTTTAAGCAACCATGTGTTTTTTTTTCTGTTTGTTGAATCAACATGGATTTTTTGACAACATTTTCCCTGAAGTGAAGTGCACACTTTTGTTGACTCCAGCAGCAGCAGGGCCAAGCCAGGGGATCTTACACGCAGTCAGCCAAACAGATACAGAAAGAAGGCCGTCCTTGAGGGGATGACTTAAAAAGGTATGAAAAAGTAGTTTTTGCAAAATCTCATACTGATGTGAAGCTGAGACACCGGAGACGTAACAGACCGGACAAAGACGTGAGCTCATTTTGAGTGTTCCTGTCCTCCGGGATCATTCGGACTAAAACCCTTCTGTCAGCGCCAGTAAATAATCCAAACAATGGCGACTGTTCATGTTGTTAATGGGATTTGCTGACAAGTGATAAGCGTGCAGAATTACAGTGTGCGTGCACAAGTGGGAGATGCAACCTTGAATTCTGATGCCTTCCACTTTAAATTCCTGCACGCTCGTGTTTCTGTGCCGAGATTCGGCAGCGGCGGCGGCGGCGACGGCGGCGGCAGCAGCAGCTCCTTTCGTCCTCTTCACACATGCAGCGCATACAAACAGCCAGCACCCACACAGAAGAAGTCACACACACTGACAATACAAAAGCCAGCGGCCGCCCACACACATACACGCACACACGCCCACGCACGGTCAAATACAACAGCGATGAAAAAAAAATTGCAATAAAGATAGAGATAGACGACTATCAGAGACAGACTCCGATGAACAGAGCGGCTATAATGTGTGTGTGTGTGTGTGTGTGTGTGTGTGTGTGTGTGTGTGTGTGTGTAATCATTTGGACACGCCAGCGGAGGCCTCGTGCAGGAGGTTGGGTTTAAATGAGGACACTAATAGTGGCCGCACACTCAAAAAGCCATCCATACGTTAGCAGGGGCAAGACAAATTACAGCGTTTCATGGCAGTAAATTTCTATTTGGCTCATGTCGCGTTTGCTCTCATCTTGCCCTCGTCTGATATTTTGCATAAATCACGGCGAACGTTACCGTTGCGCAAGAGGAAAACAAAGGCTGTCACGCTGGGAACAGCCTGCCCTGGGTAATCAGGCAAGCCTGTAAGTGCAGCCACCTACCTGCTCGGGGATAGGTGGAGAAACACCTGCCGCAGGAGCGAGTCGTGGCTCTGTGCGGCTCTGATAAACACAAAAGGGAGGAGATCTCGGGGGAGAGCATCAATTCCTGGAAAACAACAACAGCGTCGGCCATTTGTCTCACAACCTTTCCCAGACGTGCAAATAAGAGTCGCCTTGCAGAAAGTGAGAGTGCGGCGCAATGTTGGTTAAAAGCCCAGAGGACGGCTGGTTTGTTTTACAAATGATAAAAAAAAAACAAACAAAAAAAAACCTCCTTTCCCAACTTAATGTGAATAGATTGAAGAAGAGAGATTAATTCCTCTGAGAGCACGCACGGTGCCAGCTTTACTTATTGGAGTAAATTCGTTGATTCTTCGAGATGAGAAACACAAGAACAACAGGAGAGCGGGGAAAAAAAGTTGGGATGATTTGATCCAACAATTTAGCCATAAAACACCGTCATTCTGACATTCTGATCTATGGACCTGGACGCGAGTTCCTTCACAGCCAGCAGTCCTGAGAATAACATGTTTCATAATAGTAATATTTTACTATCATAAAATGTAGTCAGGCAGGTGGTTGAAGATGTGCACCGCAGCAGCCCCTGTCCTGCCGCCCGAACGCATTATTATCATCAGTTAGCCAAAGCTGTTGTCTTAACTGGTGCTTCATCAATGAGCTCTTGTTCGGTGGCGGAGAAACGCCTCATTAATTCTAAAATAATTCAGTCCTGCTGACAGCATCATGAAAAAAATGTCTGACAGCAAGTAGTGAATAACACTGACATAAGCTTGCACGGAATTGCACACAATGAGGAACCAAATCAAACGCTTATTTTTAGCCTGAAACAGTCGGCGCGGCGTTAAAACAGCCCTCCAGGTGAAGGTTAAACGGGCAGTGGATGAAGGCAGCGTACACCTGGGACGGGTCACCCGTCCACACACACATTCACACCTACAGGCTATTTAAAGTCACCGATGCGAAGAGTCAGGACGGCAAAAAACGCATACACCCACGAGTTAGGAATACACACCAGATGCAATCAGGAACAGAGGAGAACACAAGGGCAGAGTCAGAAGAAGAGTTCAAAGAGAGTTGAAGTTCGCCGGGAAGGCCAGACTTTGTGCTCCAGTTCTTGTTTATGCTGATCGGTAAGTTTGACGCCGAAAGAATAGCGCCGGTTTGTGGTTTAGTCTTAAGTAGCATTCACTCTCGCCCTTGATTTGATCACATATGGAGGATGGCATTCAGTCACTCCTAACACACCTCCAGTCACGAAACTAATCATCATTAATTTAGAATTTTTGCAAGTTTTGTTCCCCAGATTCTCTCCTGGATCCTGACTGGAAAAGGAAACATAACTTCCTGTATGCTAATGCTAATTAGATATGTTGATCTGCAGTCGTCACGATGTCTTGTGGTGCATTCATACAGTGATTGGGATGCTGATCCCCCTTCGCCCCTGCCCCCTCAGTGGGTTTTTTTCTGAGCTAGATTGGGTGCGCTCTCATGGGAGCTGCAACCTGGGGGGTGCGAGGCCTTCGCCGCCCTGATTGCCGTCTTACTGTGCCATCAGCTGCCACTCCAGCTGTCACCGCGCCGTTCATGGACGTCATCCAGCCTTTCCTGGAGGTCACTGCGCTTCTATTAATAGACCCACTGGTGCCTCTTGGACACATTCGGAGCGATGACACAGACCTTATTACAGTCATTGAATCAAGACCCATCTCACATGCTAGGATCACTTTAAAATAATGGCGCCAGAAGAGCAATATAGCCATCTTGGTTTCCTGATTTCAGGTGGGCCATCACCTCCGTGTGCTGAGATTCAGCAAAACATCCTCAACTCCAGTGTCTATGTGCGTCATCAACCCCAGTGACTTCAGATGTTGTATATAAATGTATGAGATGTTTCTCTGCATCACATGTCTTCAATAATCCATTTAAGACTTGAATTTCAATTTACATTTTCTTAAAGCAGAACAGTTGTACCTCATACTTCAGGTTGTACGAGTGTCCCTAATGAAGAGTGTGTGCTGCTGTGAGTAAAAGCTTCTATAAGGTTGACTGTAAAGGGGCAGCCAAATTGGTTTTATTTACTAAAAAAAGAAGCTTTTCCCTGGTGCTCTGAGAGCTAATTACAACGGAGGGCCTGAATTACAAATTGGGGGTGTCATTTTGAAAGACAGGGACATTCGCCATGAGAGGGAGGTCTAATGAAGAGAGATGTTCAGCTCTGAGGTCTCAATCCAGGAGTTAGTTCAAACGGAGGAATAAAATATATTGGCTGCAGTTGCAATGTATTTTTTAGAGAACTTTTACACAAAATCGAGGTAAAGCCATTGTTTGGTTGCTGACTTGTTTGGTGTCGTTATTATTTGTGTTCTCTCTCTGCTGCATGTGTGACTCTTGAATGAAACATCTACAGTGAATCCAGACCGAGTATTGTTACGAAACATAAGGATTGCTGTGACACAGAGTACACCGCTGGCGGAAACGGTGATCCGAACGGCCATTAGCGGCGGCTGCTCCCACTACTGCTGTTAGTAACGCAGTCCATGAGGTGACCTAGTTTTTCAGCGATGCGTCATTGGCTCTGCACACCTCTTCAGTCACAATACGATCGACCATCAGAGATCCTCCCTCATACACAACACAGGCTGGAGCACGCGCAACGAGATGATATTTTACTTTTATTCCAGCTTTGAAAAATTATATTTTGGATTTTTCGTCAGTTAGAAAGTAACTTTATAAAAAGGTCTCAAAAAAGGTTCTGATTGATTTCTAGCGAAATCCTTTCAAGGTGGCGTGGACTTTATGAGAATTTAACCGTAATCCTCCCCTTGGATCATAGCATTTCTGAATATTACCGGGTAATGACTTGTTTTCGCTATTGAATAGTTTTAAACTCCACAAGATTAGTGAATTTAAAGTTTTTGATTGGGAGATAAGTGGATTGGTGTGTTCACGAAACACAACCTTGTGTATAATTCTTATTGCTCTTCTTTTTTTTTAGAGAATTAAAGGACTTTGCAGTGAATTTGCATCAGTATTCAAAAATACTTCCACACAGTAAGTTAGATTAGGTAAAATCAGTGAGATGTAAAAAATGTGAAGCCATTCTGCCCTAGCATGTCTTTAGCTTTGATCTGGGCTGAGATGCTTCTGGATATTTTGCTTTGTACCTTTTTAATGTGATGAACAAGAAAATGTATAAAAAAAATGTTGTTTTAATTTACCCCGAGACTTTCTTACCAATGTACACGATACAACACCCATCCATTTATCTCACCCATTTGCTTTGTCGAGTCGGGGCTGCTGGGATCTGGAGCCGATCCCGGCTGAGTGCGGCCAACAGCAGAGTAATCCTGGGCGAGGGAGCCAGTCCATGTCAGAGCCAGCACAGAGAAACAGACACAAACCTACGGTTTGACAGTCACAATTTAACCTAACAGCATGTCTTTGGATTGTGGCGGGATGGCCAGAGCACCGAGTATAAATGCACATGGAGAACATGCAAACTAACCCGAGTCCGAACCTGACCTCCAGCCATCGGCATGTTCACCTGCGGCCCGGGACACCACCAAAGAAAAAAAAAAAAAATCTTGTGAGGAAAGTAAATCCCAATTAGCCTTTCACCGTCCAACAAGGAAAACTTGGCAGTCAGTTCGACTCTGAAATGAGTCCTGCCGTCTAGAAATGCGTGGGGAACGGTGCTCAGGAGGATTCTCACAGCAGCTGTAAGCAGGGTAGTGGAAATGTTTGTGGCTGTTTCACAGCCTGAGGGCCCGAATAGCTTACAGTGAACTAATGATGCAATATATCACAGAGGGCTTGAAGTTAATTTGAGGACAACTGTCTGGAAGTTGAGGCAGAAGTCGACTTTTCAACAACATAATGGTGATAACAGAAGCGAATCCACCAAGGAATGACACAAAGAGAAATGGAATGAAAGACTTTAATCCATTACAGGACTTACCTTGTCTTGCACGTCTATTATCAGGACTTGTTCCACTGCAGCAGGTCATGAAAATGATTTTACCGTCCTTCCACAACACAGATGAGAAACTGTTGCTGCAACGGTTAAAGAGGCGGTGGTTAAAGAGAGATGAGAGGAAAGTACAAACATTTCCCGGCTTTTAATGAACTCCTTTAAAAATCAGTCCCTTGTTTATTCTCCCAGCGAACTGATCCTGAATAGTTTGTTCAAATTGGTTTAAGAATCACAGTTGAATCTCCGCACATATTTTTTCAGAGTGTGTGGCAAACAGACTGTGTCATCTGGCCCAGTAAATCACCATAGTCCCTGTGGTGACTGTAGAACTGGCACATAGATTAACTATTCATGGTAGTTTCTCTCTCTCTCTCTCTCTCTTCCCTCTTTTCCCCTCTCTTTCTCTCTGGCCTTATTCAGAATGTTCTAATTAATCAGCCTTAAATAGACGGACAGACCACATTACTGACACAACTTCTCATGAACCACCATGCACCATTTATTTATTCCACAGATGGCACTCCGGGAACATGTGGGCTGTATATGCTTGGCTGTACGCTGCTGATGCATTCTGGTCATCTTTACACGGGACGGAAAAATAAAACCTTCATTGGAATTACATATTTGACTGTGACTGTATCTTAAAGAATTCAAGATGACATTATATTAGATGTCATTTAAAAAAAAAAACGATTACTTAAGTGGCTTATCTTGAAAAGTATGCTGCTCCAAAAACAGTGGATGCAGCTTGGCAGAAATGAGAGACGGGGTATCTGATTTGCAATGTGACGCAAAATTATTATTTTAACAAGAAAGCATCCATCCATCTATCTGTCATCGCTGGAGCCAATAACAAATCACAAATGTAAGACACATGGGAATTATATAGTAATAAATATGTCTGATTTGATTAAAAAAAAAAATCTTTTAATGTTGTGCCAACGACAACTAAACCCTGTCCCTGATATTGAAGAAAGTGGGGAAGTGAATCATAGGAGGGAAACTCTTTCTTGGAAGCTTGATAAATGCTCCGTTCACACGGGATTAGTATTATCCAGGGATCCGACCATCCGTCACTGTTTCTTGCAGCGCGTTTACTCGAGATAAGAAAAGTCTGTATTTAACTCACATTTACTGACATACATATGGAGTGAAGTCTGTGCACGTCACAGGAGCTGCTGTTGAAAAAAAAAAAAAAAAACTAGTGCGACTACTTCTACATCCGTACCTAAAATGCTGTCAGTAATTTGCACCGCAGCTCCGTTATTCAACCGGGAACAAAAACTCCAAATCACCATTGGTCCTGATGTAATGCTCATCCCGCTCCAACAGGGCACAGGTCTATTTTAAAGCCTCCATCTGAAACTGTTGATTTCTCGCTTCTGCATGAACTTCAGCTCAGCACAGGGAAGGCGTCTGGGCAGAGCGGAGCGACACTGGTGTTGATGCAGCTGGGAGATGAACGCAAATGAAGCAATTCCATCACATTATGAACGGGCCGGCCGGAGTGATGGAGCGCCTGATTGACACGAGGTCGACTGCTCTGAAATGCTTCCTCACGCCACCCAGCAGCTCCAGCCCGACTTCGCAGCAGGAATCACCATGTACGACTCCGACTGTTTGAGGAAAATGATAAACACAGTGAAGATCCTTTTCACTTGGCCTCACCTGCTTCCGTTTTTGGAGTTTGCTGCTTCTTCTCTTGCAGAAACGGCTGTTTCACAATCTTGTTAGTTTTTGGACTCTGTTCTGGTTCTATAAAACGACCAAGTTCCAGGAGAATATGGACATTTTTGCACAAATGGACAGCCAATATACAACAAAAGCTTTCTGTTTTCTCTTCAAAACATCATGTATACGGGTCTTAAGCTCAATGGTCAGATTACACACAAACTCAAGACAAAGGTACTGTTTAGCTGACCTCTAAGAACACAAGTGTTTGGATTCTTAATGTGCTCTGGGTTTCAAGCTGCTTTGACAATGTTTTTATGTATTTTTGGTCAGTTTAGAAGGAAGAACAGCCTGTAGGTATGCTTATATATTTTTTTTAAATGACATAGAGCAACATTGCTGATGTTTATAAGCATCTCTTAAATGTAAGTTCATATTCCTGTCCTTTTTTAGCCAGTTTTGGTTTCTACTGATTTGAATTTTAAACCAATTATAATGTGCTACAAATGTCTTTGGTAGATTTAATAACAAATCTTCAAGGCTGCCTCATGGCTCTGAAAGAAGGAAACCTTTCGATCGAAGACAAGAAGCTGAATCATCTCGAAACCAAAAAAAACACGTTTTGCTCTTTAATTTATTCATATTTGATGCGACAATGAATCGTCATGTCCGTCTCCACCATGAAAAGATGTTTGGTTGAACGTTTCAGCTCATCCCCATGTTGAATCATCAAATATAATTTCTGAATTTGAATGATGGTTTTGATGTGAGCACACGGAGTTCTGTTCATCAGCAGTGAAACCATCATCGAACGCTCATCCCGAACAACGAGACCGCATGTTTGTCACAGGGACTGCTCTGGGCCACGATCCTGTTCTTTTTTTATATGGACCAATCTGTTCCAGAACTCTACACGTCTTCTTTTTGGTCCATGTCAAGTTCTCTCTCTCTCTCCTCTTTTTAATGTTGTCATCTTCTGCTGAATCCTGAACTCTGAACTCAAACACTCCTCTCGACGAAGGCTGAAGAATCTCTCCACTTCATCCTCCTTCATTTACAGAGTTGTTTCTACTTAAGAGTCACACTAGCAGGTTGTTTTCAGTTCCCTTGAAGATGCGCTGGTTTGGTGTTTCCCCAGTGGCTTCTTACCATGACTCCAACAGGTGAATCTTTTCAGTTAATCTGTGTGGTCAGAATCATACGGACTATTTTCGAGTTCTGTTCTTAGAATGTTGACTTATAGTAAGATTACTCACAGGCTCACGCGAGAATTCCCCAGTTCAGGTTCCATTGGTTTGAAGTATGCACGTTTTGCCTGTGCATCCATGGTTTTTCTCTCACTACTTTCCTCCCAAGGTCCAAAAACATGCATTAGAGGTGTGTTGTTGCTGTTCCTCACATTCAGCCGAGACAGGCGACCCACAACCCAAAATAATAAAGCGGGATGAAAGATGGATGACATCTCTGCTGTTAGATCTCCATAGAGAACAAATCATCCTCTGTACCTCTTTGAAGTGATAACTTTCCTTGTTTTTTTTTCCTGTCTTTTGGTAGAATCCAGATTCGTTTAAAAGTCCCTACTCACTGGGCTGAGACACAAAAATATGGATAATACACAAATTGTACTAAATCAGACTGAAAGTGGAGGTTTTCTGACACAACAAACCAAAGCCAGTCGCATTCCACCATCAAGTTTATCTTTATTTATACATTAATGCATTTCAACAAGGCTTGGGATAATGGCACACAATAAGATTTCACATAAATCATGTTTTCCCACTAGGATTTTTGATCTTAGTTGTTAATCGCTACTAAGCTTCAACAGTGATCCGCAATGACATGAGCTGCAAAAGTATCACGCTTATGGTCCGATATCACTGGAGTCTACAAAAGTCAGCGAATGGCGTCGTAAGTATTCTTTCCATGGTGTATCACAGTGAAACTACATGTCTTGCCACAGTTTAATGCGAGCAGAAATAGGAAAAAAATAAAAATAAAAAAAAATCATACACACGCTTCTCTGGCTTGTGGTCCAATTCATCAGCTTTAGTTACTTGGATACAAAAACCCCTTTCAGCAGACATGTAAAGCAGCAGGATTAAAAGAAAAGGGGGGAAAAAAAAGGTATTATTCCAATATAAAGCAAGTTTTCAAGTGGTAGGGAGCATAGCCAATTGTATAATACAAACAATGAAAGAAAATCCGAATGAACAAAGTGGTAAAAACAGCCTTATTAGATTGAGACCTCAGCCAGAACACGGGCTCGGTGTCACGTAAGTGCAAGTAAAAACAGGCAGTGCGGCCCACCGGCTGGTCTACCCAGGTAGCTGTGTAACGTCCCATCGCCACCAAACAGAAACAGGCTTCAGATGACACCGCACGGCTTTCCACGCATGATGGTGTCAAAGCGCCAGAGCTGGCGGAGAATCTTCAAGGAAAAAGTGCCTGAGGCCCCGAACGAGGGGCTGCGGGGGGAAAAACCGGCTCCGTGAGCTTGATTCACAGCCATGTCCCGATGAAATCTTTCAAATGGGATCAAAAGCAAGAGCAGACATGAGATTGCATCAGCGAGAGGCGCGTTAGCACGTACGCCCTCTCCGTGTCTTATTTTTGCTCGGATGTGAACAGTGGGTGGAAAGTGTCCCAAGTTATGTGGAATTTCACACACTTTCAAATAGGAGCTAATTCTGATTTCAATTTTACACTCCCACATGCCATCATACAAGGCTGCAATATCAGCAAAGCCAAGCAGTGTCTTGGGATCCCAGACTTTCAGCAGAATCAAAAAGTTACATGTTTATGAGGCGTTTTCAGACCAGAGGGACTTTCCTGAAGTCCTCAGGACAACTGGAGGGGGGAGGGGGAGGAGTTGATTTGCTGGTGGCAACAAGAAATCACAAATGTGCCGTTTTCTAAATGTGAGACCGATAATACAATCCTTTTTTGTTGTTGTTTGTTTTAAATGTTTAAACTGAACACTGCAACGCATCGTTCGACTTTCTCGTCAGCAGCCATAACTGTGACTCTACATGAGGCTCAATCAACCCGCAGAACATTGGGTTTGAAGCGGGGCATAACGGCTGTAATAAAGCAATCATCAATGCAGCTCCAGTCCTATAATTCTCCAGGACAACCAGGGGGAAAAAATAAATAAAATAAAACACTCCCTTTGTGTCGCCCTGCTGGAGTGAGCAATATGTGCTGGAAGATATTTGGCATCAGAATATACCGGCCAATTTTCTGAGGCTGAAAGTCTCTAATGACCTCGCTCGGGTATCTTTTGCTATATTAAACAATGTGGCGTGAATAAAAATTCAGGAGGAATCCAGCTTGTAGTTTTAACCTCCAACAGATGTTGCGCTCACTCAAAATGTCTTCTTGACTAACAACCTGTGTAAACGAGGCCATCGATGGGATTTTATTGAGCAGACTGAGGAAAAAAGAGGCAGTAAAGCTCAGGGAGATATAGAGCATCCGCAGCAGGACCGGAAAAAGACTTTCTCATTTTAGAGATGATATAAATGTGACACAACGTAATTATACGACATCCAATCAAGGCTTTGAAAGCTCAGTCCACAAACATGCAGGGAATGTAAAGAAGTTTTCAGTCTTATTTTCTCGATTTCTCATGACGTAGATCAGAGGTGTCAAACAGTCCAGTTCAGGGCCCACATGCAGCCCACGTTCATCTTGATAGGGCCAGACCGGCAAAACAGAGCTGTAATAACTTTTAAATCTACAATTTACAAGTTTCATTTGCTGTGACACAGAGTATACGTAGTCAAAATGTCTGTATTTTCTCAAAAATCAAACAATAATGATGAAAAAAATTACAGCAAATCTCAAAATACAGTCAATTTGAATAAAACGTTCTGGTGCAAAATACAGTGAACTTGTCCTCTAACGATTAAATTATGCAGGTTTTTAAAAATTCATGACGGCATCAGTGACATATCAGGTCGGGTCTCAGTGTTGCATTGTGTCAACAACGCTCCAAAAAAAAAAAAAAAAAAACAAAAACAACACAAATGTCTTCTTTGAAATTTTTCCCATTTGCATGGCGGTTGGCGGCCAGATTGGAGCCAGTTCTGGTCCATGGGCCTTATGTTTGACACCCCTGATGCAGACCTTGAGCATGTTTAAGACGTTACTGGTCTGAACTGAACTGGTGGGATTTCTATGAAGAATAATGAGAGGTATTTATGATGCCACCGGTGACACGGAGCGAGCTGCTGCAATCAGCATGTTACTGGACACATTGAATGAGGTTGCCTGCTTCCTGGTTCATGTAGATGAGATGTCAGAAAGTTAGCAGTTGGGGGGGGGGGGGAATCCCCATTTTTCCAGCATGCAGAGAACAATCAGAAACATCCAAGAATTCATCACCAGCGAATTTGCAAAAACATGACAAATGAATCTGAATTCAGCAACACGAACAGAAGCAGATGAAGTCGAGCTTTTCAGGGTCGTATCGCTGATCTCTGATGGGACATTTCCCGCTTCTGAGTTACTCATGACAGCACGATTATACTGTTTGTCAAGGCTGATGATTTAATTCAGTTCTGCCCAAATCAGCCACCTGAAATCAGAGGACTCGGGGAGCCGCAGCTCTGCATCCCCTTTGCTCCGACACATCTCAGATGCATCACTCATCATCAACACTCTCCACATCTTAATGATTAAAACATTTTGGGCAGGGACTCCCGCTGATTAAACATCAGAAAACTCGTGTTTGTCATCAGAAACAGCGATGCTGAGTTCAGCTTTTTTTGTTCCGAAAAAAAAAAAGACGAGAAGAAGAAGAAGAAGATGAATTTGCATGACTGAAGGACATTTAGCAGAACAAATGTAGCCTCAACTGTGAGACAAGATGTAGAGAGGTGCAGACCATGCAGATAAAGATACAGTGCGGTGCTGGTTGCCATGACAGAGAGAGGGAGGGAGAGAAGTACATGATGGGTGATGGAGAGCTAGTGCAATACAAGCAGCCGGCTATTTTTACTCTTGCGGGTCCAGTAAATTAAAGATTTTGTAGAAATCTGAAGAAGACGGGCATTCTGTTTGTCGGCTTCTTTTAGCTGAAATTGTGCTCTTTCAAATAAAATTCACAATTTCTTTGATGTATTTTTTTTGTCCCCCCCCCATTTCATGAGAATCACTGGAGCGCTTCGTTTGTTCGCCCAGTCCAGCTCTAATTCACTCCCGTTTAAGAAAAAAAAACAAAAAAAAAAACACCACAGTGGCTACTGAATGAAGAAATTAGATGACATTATCATTTATTGCTTATTATTCCTCCCCGCTGGCTGCCGCTGCTCCGTCTGGCTACGCTGAATGGAAATGTGTCTGTGGAGGTGATTATTACTTTTACTCATAAAGCTGTGAATCTGTCTGCAAAGGCTGTGCTGCTCTTCACCGCTTCCATGAACAATA
This sequence comes from Salarias fasciatus, assembly GCF_902148845.1. Taxonomy (NCBI): domain Eukaryota; kingdom Metazoa; phylum Chordata; class Actinopteri; order Blenniiformes; family Blenniidae; genus Salarias; species Salarias fasciatus. Next base: position 19,275,692 of record NC_043763.1, on the reverse strand, counting down.
GCCACTGTGGCATCCGAACCTGTGGATCTATTGTCTGTTTCCACAAGCTTGAGGATAAAGGACCTCACTGGAGCCAACAGTGGACTCAGCCTCACGCCAACCACTAATCCGTTTATTTGTCCTCTATTAACGCCTTATCCTGAGTAGAGTCGTGTGGTACTGCGCCACTCATAGCAACCGAAGGGGAGACGTGACTTCAGCTGCAATCATAGCAACAGCTTCACGAGCGCAGCCGCCTCGGCATGCACCGAATCGACAGCAAAGGCGTGGAAGCAGGAGCTGTGGCTCGCCGGTGAGCCAGTCGTTACTAGCAATCTTTTAGGAAAAAAATGCTATACGAGTGAAATAAATTTTAGAGTTTTTTTTGGGTGGTTCTCACGTTCCTGATAACAGTTTGTAGCTGAGGTATCAACAAGTAACATTTTAAAATATATGCAAAGTTGAAGATCGGCATGTAGAGTTTGACAAGTAGTTCACATCTGCATTGGTTACCGATCATAAGTGCTTCAAGAAACGAAATGATGAAATGGCATGAGGGTCATGTTCAGCTGGCTGTAATGTATGGCTGATTGGTAACACAAGATAGGGGAAGAGATGCAACATTTAACAAGGCATAATGAACAGTCCACAATTAAAAGTTCAATCGTTTTGTAAGGCTTTTGGGTGTTTTAACTGAAAAGAAGAAAAACTGGCCTTTTGTGGATCAACGTAAAAGGGTTAAACACATGGGAATCCCCAGACACTGCCCTCTAGTGGCTTAGCAGATATGATAAGCAAAATATATAAACAAGTCTTGAGATTGATGGATTCACATGAGCGGTCTGGTTGTCACAGTGTGGTCTGTGCCCTCCTTCATGACCTCCAGTGATTTAATTCATCATATGGGGAAATAAAACATTCCAGAATAAACCAAAGTGATATTACAACAATGTTAATAACTGCAAATATGTTAGGAAAGAGCTAAGCTATACGTTAAATAATACTCCCAACAGAGTGTGGGAAACAAAAGGCGGGGCAGGTGACTATTACATTCCAGTACATTACAGATGGATTTCTTGTGTCAGGGGAGGTCAGCGGATGCCCATCAGCATTTTCAGACTAATTCAGCTGTGCTCAAATCTGAAAGTGTGTTGAATTATCCGTTTCTCAGGGACGTGGAGCTGTATCGAGTCACAGCATATCAAACAACATGAAGCGACGCATTCTGACAGGGAGAAAGAATCGCAAGTCAGTCAACCTTGATCAGCGATCGGTTCTCCACTGATTAACATTCAGACAGTCAGAAACAAAGACTCGCTGCTTTAAAAATAGAGATATGCTAATGAAACACTTAATGCCTCAGTGGATGTGCTTTTAAATCTGTGCTTCGAAAGCAAAGGAGAGAAATCCATCACTGAATCCTGACAGGTGCATTTAAGGCTCTCCCAAATCCTGTCGGTCCGCACAGCGCGTCATCATCTTCATCATCGTCATCAACAACAAAAAAGTCTGGCGAAGCAATCCAGTGTTCAGATTGGCAGTAAAAGCCGCACAAGGCAACAGTTTTCATTTCACGTACAAAAACAACAATCGACTCAGTCTCGTCTCCACAATTACAATCAATAAATATGGCTGCAGCGTCCGCACAACAGATTAACAGCTCCGCCGCTCCCACTCTGAAAGGAACCCCAGCTATTAAGACTTCTAGGCCTGAATGTTGTTATTGTCCTCTGCTGGAAAATACTGAAAAACACAGCACATGTTTTAATTCTATAATTATCAACATCGATTTGCTCTTTGTCTGCAGGTGCTTTTATTTTGAAATCGTCACACACTGGACAGAGTAGACCAAAAAAAAAATACTGACTTTTTCATGGAAGTTGCAAGGTAACTGACTCATCACAGCTTTTCTAGAGTTATGAAAGTGAGAATAGAGTGGAAAAAGACTTGGGAATGACTGTAAGTTCCCAAAGACTCACAGCGTTTCCTTCATCACAGTCCTGATACATTTCATTTGTTTACTTCACCACAGCTGAAACATTTGTGGTGGTTGTCAGCATAAATTGCATAAACAAGCATGTTTATATTGCTGTTAGGATAAAGGAAATGGATCCAGACCACTGCAACTACTATCTAAAATTCACCGTGATGTTAACCACTGTTGAATGAAACTTTTTTTTTTTTTGATTTCTTAAAGCATAAATGTATTTTTCATTTTACATTCCTATGAATTAGTATCATTGAAAGTATCAAAAAAGGGTCTAAATGTGTAAATAGTGGAGGTTCCCCTTCAAACAAACAGCAATAACATCTGTGGGCTGCGCTCACACCTGGCAGGGTTGGTGTTTATCAAAATAAATTCTGGACTTGTCTGGTTTTCCTCCATGGCGGGACTGACTGGGAGTCTGGTCTGGGCCAAAGACGTTCGAAGGGACTAAGCAGCGGACGGGTGAGAGAACTGATGGTTGTGACTTCTTAGCTGCTAAAAATTCACAAGTGCACATAGCCCACGAGGCTTGAGGCTCAAAAAAAAAAAAAAAAAAACAGTGTCGGCAGTTCAATCCAAGCTTCCACCAATGTGTTAAAGTGTTCTCAGGAAAGACCTTGAACTCCAAGTTCCACCCAATGGCGAGCATCCCCCTCATGCTCAAAATCACGGCCAAAGGTGCAAAGAAGACCTGACTGAAGCGGCGTCTTTTCTTTCCCCTGCTTTGGTTCATTATTCACCAGTGTGAACACAGCCCCCCGACTGATCTAGCAGTTTGCACTTTCTGCCCAATTTGAAATTCAAGTACGATTAAACCCGCTTAGGAAACAATTTGGATGTCAGATCATGACTTCCCACGCAACCTTGTCTCAGCCACCTCATACCTGCATGGGGAATTCGTCACACTCACCTTGGCTTTGTCACATTTGTAACAAATCCCATTGCACTGACTGCACTCTCCTGAAGGTGCTACATGTATCATTTTTCACCATCGGTTTCCCATCCATTGAGAGACATTAGTGTAATTATTCGACAGCAAGACCACTGCTGGGATGAGTGGCGGCCCGACCGGCCTCCGCGCTGCTCTTTGCGTCGCCGGCTGGGATTGGAAGGGAGATCTTTGAGGACGGCTTTACTCGCAGTGCAAACAAGAGCGAAACTGTCTCATTTTCTCAATGTGACAAATGGTGGGAAAGAGCGAGAGGCAAACAAGACCAAAATTGCCTCCAACGTTGTTATCCTCTTCAGTAAAGCCAAAGATGCCCGAGTGGCAAGGACAGACAGGAGGAGGATTACCAGGAAGGAGGCTCTATTTCGAGAAACAATTATCTCGTTCAGGGTCTTGCTGTTCATGGCACTTAAAACCGAACTACCTGATGATTAAAAAATGTTACGCATAAAACCTCCGGAATGAGTGCACTTACAATTTAATCTGGCTGTATAAATTAAATAAAAATCAGCCGTTATAATTATTATACATTTCAACACTTTCCACACATGAAACATAGAATATAGCATGGATCTGTAAGCATATTGCTCAATTATAACATTCACAATTTCAATCTAATTGATAAATAAAACATTTAAATTAAATGTTGTTATTAAATCCTTTCGTTAGTAGTCCATCTTTGCACACTTCATTACATATATTCCTCTCAATAATTATCTCAGTGTTTAAAATATATTATTGACAAACTGTTTAATACGCTGTAAACTCGGTGTGGTTATAAAACACATTGTACAACCCCAGCAAGTTTTAAAAAGTCCGCTTGAGTGGTGCAGTATTATTACATCCTCATGCTTAAATGACAGGAAAGGTCCGGTTCTGTTTTCCTCTCTAATTAAAGCAACAATTTTGTTACAGTGTTGTGGGTTTGTTTTCATCAAAACATACATATTTGGAAAGGAGTGTATAATTCAAAGATAACATAGTGGATAATATTAGAAATTACTAAGTATGGGATGATGCTAAACCTCAAGAGTAACAGTTGCAACAGCTGCTGGCTACATGTAAGGACTTCCTATAGTCCTCAATGTAAAAATCTGTAACTAGCACACGCCAGCAAATGCTATTTATTGCCTCAGGATCCCAAACAGCTATTTGCATTGATACATTCCTCGTGAAGCACGTTTGGAAGTCCGGCATTTAACAAAAACTACTAAAGTTAATTTAGTGGATTTCGCTCTGATAACGAAGGAGCAAATTACATGTGAGGAATGGATGTGTTTCCTATAACTTTTTGATTCATTTTACACATTAACTAGTCGGTAAGGTTTACAATTATATATTACAGTTGGTTTTAAAAAAGAAACTGTCTTGTTACAGATCCATCCATCTCACTGTGCTTTATTCACCTTCTTAATCGCTGTTACAATTTCTGTGGGCTCTTGCAATGACAGTTTATGTACAGATGAGTCTAAATACTTGAATTTGCAAGTATGCCAGGAGCAACAAGCATTGTCTGGAAAACGTGAGCACTGTCCCTTTCCTCTGTGTTTTATGTTAATTAAGACGTTTCTGTAACCTAATTCTAATAAAGTGCTTGGTCATTTTTCACATGAGGACGACCTTGGTATCAAGTGGGTAAACAAGAGGAGTTTAATGCTGGGAGAAATTAATTTCCAAAGAATCCTTGGTATATATTATCTGGCATTTTTCTAACTGGATTCCAAATATGGTAATAAAAGACAATGATATGCCTAATTCGATTTGGATGGATTATTTTTCTTGGAATTGTATATTTCTGGTACAGTACATTCAACACAAAAAAAAAAAATCTATTATTATTTAGATCGAGTAATCCTTTATCAAATGAACCCACCATGTCTTTAACAATAAAACTATTGTTGAAAGTCATTTGGGATAATGTTTTTTTTTTTTTTTTGCTTGTTTTTTTCTGTTAAGCCTGAGTCTCTCCGTCTCTCTCAACCTTACAGTGATTATATTCCAGATTGTGTTGACTACTCTAAGAGAACACAACAGTTTAGGAGTCTTTGATGCAGCCTTCACGACGTCAAAGGCAATGGCAGCAGCTAAAATGGAAAATTCAAAATTTACAGGTAACAACTGTTCAAGTTAAAGAGCTTTTCTACCTTCCAGGCGTTCTGCAACCGGCGCTGGACAGGTCTCTCCTCCAGGGTTTAACAACCTTTTCTGTCACAAATCACCCCGAGGATGACGATGAGGGTGATGATGAGGAGGAAGATGACGGGGAGGGTCCATAAATCTCGCCGCTTTCCAGTTCTGAGAGCCTTACCGATGCGGACGACATTAACTCCCTGTCCTTTTCTTTTCTGCTGCCGGTGCAGACTGACCTCTGGGCCGGCTTGAACTGCCAGGTTACCTTCTTGGTCGTTGACAGCTGCTCCACTAACGCTTGTCTTGGTGGGCGAAGTGGCAGGCTGACTCGGCGCGGCTGCCATGCTGGTGGAAACCTCGGTGACCTTTCCAGCTGAGCCGTTGTTGTTCCTGTCCTGTTCCGTGAAGAGATCGCTCAGCACTTCGGGTTCGGTGGCCTCTCCAAACAAGTCCCAGTCGGGTTCGGTGGGCAGACGCTTGGGTCGTGCCACGCCGGACGACTTGGTGCCAGAAGCCGAGATCCTGGAAGATCTGGGATCAGAGTCTGACAGATCTGAGTCCCAGTCGCTGTCCCCGGCCACGGATCCACAGCCCAGCACTGACACGTCGACTGGTCCAGAGCCTGAACTCTCTGAATCAGATTCCCTGGAAAAATCAGGGGGGAAAACATTTAGATCATTGCAGGGGAGCATTGTGGTTTTTGAGTTTTATAATGCAACTCAACAGACAGTCACAATCTGACTGATTTCTTTTTAGAAACTTCAACTTATTTTGGCATGGCAGCAAATTCAGATCTTTCTGAGAAATATGTTGGTGAATGACACACGAAACAAAAGTGAGCATTTCTTTAGTGTCATGTCAAGACCAAAGGTGAAAAGAGAATGGATATTCAACCTTCCCCAGCCTGTTAACTTGTTGAGTAGATCTAGTTTGTAGAAAAGTGTACAAATATTGTCTGTGTTGCATCCATGTGTTAATTAATAATAATAATAATAATTATTTTCATTTTTTTATGCATTTTCCAATAATATTTCTCACATTTCCAGCTGCTTGACAAACAACAACTTAAAAGCTCTAAAAAATACATCAAACGTGACATTGAACACAAGTTCTTTATGTTAGAAATCATTATTAGAACTGAAAAGAAAAGAAAGTGAATTTAGATCCACACTGGCACTGTAATTTCAAATGTTTCCTGTTGAGATGGGAAGGAGATCACGCTTGTCAAAGCTTGTCCTCTTAAAACAAGAGTTCTCATTTTTAATAGTATGTTAATTAAACAAATGTTGTGCTCGAATCATTGCTTCAAGCATCTGACATTTCCCAACTCCTCCCTTCCTCACCTGAGCTTTTTATTCATCTGGAACAACAAAGACTTTCTGGTTTACTGATAAATAAACAGATTTCCTGGAGTCCCTTTATTCAAAACAGCTCAAATTAACTCCCTCTGTGGTTTGATGATCTCTCCTCTTAGGCTGTTCTACTCAAGTCCATTCAACCGTCTCTCCAGTGGAGGTTTTGAATTTATTCCCAGCATTCCAGGAAATACAGTAACTGTGTAAGAGTTTGACAATTTGCAAAGGAGCTAAAACTAAATAATTTCTGTCAGCTCGAGTGAGAAAAAACACATTCCACCATGAACAGATGGTGGAAGTAGAAATGTTGAGAGGATGTGCATAAAGACCCTCAAATCCTGTGTGTGTATTTTGTGAAATTTTCAAGGCAGTTCCCCAAAAAAACGTTTTATTTTTCATGAATAATTTATGATAACAATCAGAACAAGGTCAGTCCATTACTGTTTGCAACAGAATGAGCTCGCACAAATTAGTTCTGAAATCTGTCTGAACATTTGTCAAAATGTTTCATCACCATGAAGAATTCTGAGTGTTGGCAAGTAATTTTCAAGTTAGTTCCAAATGTGAATCTCAGCAAAAGAAACAATAACACCCTCAGTGTTTCAAATGGCATAAATAACCAGATATTCAAAAGGTTGCAAAGTTCATCCTTAAAGATGAAATGAGGAGTTCAGATTTAAAAGGAAAACTTAAAGTTAAAGCTAAAGTTATCCACTTGTTTTTATTGTACAGGAGTTTAGTTGGCTGAGAATACGGACTTCTGTTTAAATGAATGGATAATTATAGGGAAAACATGTTAATGGTACTTTGAAACAATGAAATGCTTACTTTCCACTGTAGGATGTGCTTCCTGCAGGGCCCAGTAGGAGGCAGGCTGGTGCAGCAAGGTAGACAAAGCTGTCGGTGCACAGAAAGTCTCCTTCTTCTGGTTTCTGCGGGCCGAGGAAAGCTGGCTTGGTCGCTTGTTCCGTGTTTGGTTGGTCCACATAGGTCTTGGTGCTTTCTGAATGTTGCTGTACGGTAACCTTTTTGTTCTCATGGGGGGGAATGTTTGTCGCCATGGTGGGTTCGCCTTTAGAGCCGGGCCTCGCAGACACGGCAAGGTAAACAAAACTGTCTGATTGGACGAATGGATCCAGGTCGCCACAGTCGAGTCCTGAGGTTCTGATTGGCTTCTGACTGGGATCGAGAAAGTGCTTGATTGGTTGTTTGGTAGGTGACAGCGGGAGGGGGGATTCTAGTCCCATTAGGGTCACTTTCTTCCTCGGAGGTATTTCTTCACTTTGTTGGGAAATTGGAATCATGGATCCTCTGATGACCGAATGTTCTCGTTGGGTCTTGATGATTGAAACCTTCCCTATCTTGCCAGCTTTTCTTCCATCTTCCTCCAGTTCTTTCTCTTCATATCCCCCCATCGTTTCAGGGGCCTCTTCCTCTTTTTCAACATCTTCGACGTCTTCTTGGGTGGATGTGTTGAGGAGCGAGGGGTAACACCACTGCAGCTCTGAACTCTCCTCCCTCCCCCACTCTTTCAGCCCTCCATCGTCCCCGTCTTTCTCCAGCGACGTGCTGCTACTGCCTAGGTCAGATCCACTGATTGGCTGGTCGCTATCAGAGCCAGCTTCTTCCTGGCTCTGATTGGACAAGGAAAGGAAGACGCCGCTGGAGTCGGACTCGAGCGTTAGGTTGGAGTCTGGAGAGCTGTCCTCTTTTGTTGAGCTAAAGGGAAAAAAAGAAAGAAAAAACAAGGCAATCAAATAACTGCTTCACCCATATGTTTCCTGAGACTCCTAATGCCGTCGCCTGTCAACCACTGGTTCCCAAAGATGACATCAAATTTGTTATCACCTACTCTTTTAGATCAAGGCCATTGATTTTTTTTTTTTTTTTTACCGCACAACCCCGAGACGGCATGCACAGAAGTGTTGCGAAATCTGTGCTAAAGTGCATTAGCTTTCCAATTTAACAGAGGTTGCGGCATCACTTAGTTTCTGACATTCATTAGCCAGTCATAATCTCCATATTCACAGCAATTTGTTTTGGTCTTCAACATGATCTTTGCTGACAGATCCAGAGAGGAGCACTTCAGAAGTGCTTTATTCACAGTTACCTCGGTGCAAATCAGAGCTATTTATTTGATTTGTGTGATGTCGAATGTGCACTTGACACCTGTAACTCCTATACATAATATAACATGACAACGATCCAGTTATCAAATGCTGACTAAAAGACCAAAATGTAATGCAACTCACAGCTGTCAATTTCATTTAGAGATAGATAAATATGAATATACTAGGCTTAAAGCATATAATAATATGATTTTTCACCATTAAGTCCCGTGTCAGCTGAGAAAAGCTGAACGTCTGTTTTCACAATGATGCTGCTCAAATGTAAAAAGTAAAAGGTCAAACCACCTTCAGTATTTCAGGTAATAATCAACCATTCACATGTGCACACAGATGTAAAGCATTCACCTTAAATTCTGTCAAATCATAAATTTGATGCTAAACTGAAACTTAGTTTGAAATTGGAAGGAAAGCCAAAACCCGAAATCTAACAGATCTCAAGCTACAGACTTCAGCCATGAGGCAAGTTTACACGTTGAACTCATCTTTTCCAGGCACACAATGTAGGAAAAACATTCTAGGCGAGCACCATATGTCTCCTGCCACGATGTGGTGTGCCTCATGGCTCACGTGTTGGGCCACTAGCATTTTGATCATTCATACCACTCAGTCTCAAGACAGATTTGTGCACATACGTTGCTTTTACTTACATGATGAATATTTCTAATTGTGAGAACTCTTGACACCATGCTGCACGGTGCACAGCCGCAAGTCAAAATCGGGTGCTGATACATTTCATTGCTCTGCGAGTATACATCAAAAATATAGAAAAGAAGGAAAAATGAGGGATGAAATAAAAACATGCAGACATTATATGTGAGTGAATTCATCAGCTGTGAAAGATGAGGTGACTCTGGCACCCACCGAATTGAGTCAGAACATGCAGATGTTGTCATCAAAAATGACAAATACACCAAAAAGGCCTGACATGTCAGTGAATGTCACTGCATTTTAAAAGATTGACTTCATTTTAGCTCAGCTTTTGCCAGTATAGAATAATATTCAGGTAATTTGCGATACCAAAAGAGATTTTGATTAGTTTTGTTATATTGATTAAAGCCAATCTCAGCTTCTTCACCTTTTTGCAAAGCACAGTGACCAAGATTTATATCACCGTGGTCATGTATTAAGTGTTTTTACACACAATGTGTGTCTCCTTGACTTACCTAGTACCGACAGTGGAGGTCCCAGTCGACCTGGTTGACCATTCGGCGGGGGATTTGTCTGTGTCTGTGGCTGGTGAAGCCATGGCGCTGAGCTCCAGAGTCACCTGGGATCTGCTGCCCACTCCTGAAAAGTAGAGCACATATTCAGCACCACTGAACAAAAGGAGGGAGCACGTTTAATGAATGCGTTGCCATCTTTAAAGGTGCCTTTGGAATCAGTGGGTCAACGTCAGCGTGGGGTTTCTCAGAGGAAGCTTTTTTTTCTTTTACGTGATGAAAATAGAACATGGAGGAAAACAGCTCACACCGACGCTCACAAGCAATAAGACTAACAGGCCCCTCTCCTACAAACTTTATATATTTCTTGCAGCAAAGATTCCCTCTGCAATGCTACAGTTTTACAAAGCATTTGAAAACATCCACATCAGTTACCTGGTTGTGATCCTGCCGTGATGAGCCACTATCGTATTCTATGTGTACATACTGTAATAGCTGCTCAGCGTGAGTGCTGACTGAGCTACACAGAATTCACTGATGTTTGGTGCTTTTCTCAACCACCTATGGACACTTGAAGCTATTCCACCAGCCTATACCGATCTGTAAAATACATTTCTCGTTAGTGTTTCAGCTTCCAAGCATGCGTGCCTTTATTACACTTAATGGTATTGATTCAACATTAGAGCCAAGTCGTAACGGTGTATTTCAGGATTATCGATGAAGTATAAGAAAGAGCTATGGCGTTGCTGAAATGGTCATAAAACTGGGTTTTATGTAATTCATGCTGTATTTCACAGACCTTTTATGATTACAGATTTAAGCACAAATCAGAATGAAACTGAGCAAGAGGCCAAGACAGCTGGGAGCAATAAAATAGATAATATACTGACAGTTATATTTAGAAGAGCTGAGCTTTTGGGAGAACCAAAAACAAACTTGATCATTACGATGAAAAAAGAGAAAGAAAAACTGGGGTTTAACTGATGTAACATGCTGCTTGTGAGTCAGTCTCTGAATGCAACAAAAACAGATTTTTTATTTTTTTTTAAATACACCCTGTTTTGTGTGAAGTTTGCATGTTCTCCTTGAGTTTATGGATTCTTGTCTTCCTTAAATATTCCCAAAACACTATCTTGGATTATAATTCACTATGTGCGTGAGTGTGTTTGCTTGTTTGTTTCTCTGTGTTTGCCCTGTGATGAAATGGCGATCAGCTTTGTTGTAGAACATTACTGAATTGATCGTTGTAACCAATGACATAACTTATCATGGAGTATTAAAAAATATAGCAAAAATACAAGAAAAAAAATAAGAGGAACACTCATTATGCAACAAGCTAACATTAGCTTGTTGCATCTGTCTTTACAAGCAGAATATTAAAAAGTTGGAGAGGCTGGTGTCAAATTACGATGGATGGGTGCTATATGATGGCAGGCTAAATAATACTAATGAATCTGGCAACAGTTTCCAACAGAAGAACAGTTCATGTGGTGTAAATAGTTACTATTATATAGTACCATGTGAAAACAATTTGAAAAGTGGCAAAACACTTTTTTTTAAGTATTCAATTTTCAGTGTTCCACGCAAAGGTTTTTCCCTGCCTTCTTACCATTTCAGTCCTCATGCAGGCCCTCATGTCAATGAGGAAAAACAGAAAAACAATGTCTATGCCTGGTGACTCATTAATTAACGAGCAGTTGCACTTTGCTGGCACTAATTCACCGCCACTACCTATTGTGGTCCGCGAATGCACAAAATACTTCACAGTCGTCCTCACAGCCAAGCGATAAAGAGCAAAGTCGCTGAGCTGTTGAGAGTCATGATGGCAAAACGTGGTGGATATTTTGACTGGTTACACAAAGAAATAAATGTAACACCTGGAAACAAAAATTGTATTTAGTAACTGAAATTTGAAGTTTGTTACTTCAAATGGAAGCAAAGCACTATTTTTTAACTGATCTACTTTTGATGGCTAAGATTTTTAAATGTAACATAACGAAATCTATATCTACAAATGTGCATACCGAGAAAGATACATAGATATATATGTAAGATCATACAGCAAAATGAGAGCTAGAAAAAGAAACACTGAAATTCACTTCAACCATTAAAACATAATTCAGAAATAAAGCTGTACTGATGTTTCTGTGGTAATGCTTCACAAAGTTTTAAAGTGAATCAAACTAAGCTATTATATTATCAGACTTACGCAGATCATTTGGCAGTAAAAACTCATCCAGCAAAGCAAATCGTTTTCATTGTTTTGCTGAAATAGGCATAATCGCAACATTTGTTCTGGTAAATCAACACATGGTTATTTACTTATGAGAATAATCCCAAAAGAAGTTGCAAAACAAACCAAAAAAAAGAAAGTGCAGTCCCAACTTTTAATTTATCTCACACTTGCTGGGAGGGCAGCCACAAAGGTCGTCTTTGTGCTGACTCCGATACGCTGCAAGGTCTCCAAGTTAATTAAACAAAACCTTTTTGGACAGAAAATGCAAAATGAAGAAAGTCTGTGGCCTTATTTTTCTACTGTGAAAAAAAGATTGCCTGAAATTGATTTCCAGGGACTGAACTATAAACACTACCTAGGATTGTGTGTGTGTGTGTGTGTGTGTGTATGTGTGCGTGTGTAAACTTTGGGCATTGAACAAACAACTATGATGCATAGGGAAAGTAAGGACCCATTCTTCTGAGACCATAACATAGATTGCATTAGTCTGTAATTTCTAACCAGGCTTTCAGTGAAAATTGTGCAATTCAGTTCACAGAGACATCCTTAAGGGGCTTATTTTCAGTTTTTCCCAGAAATAGAGGTATTGATTGGTCTTCAAACGCAGTGCATTAGAGCATGTGGATGAATAAAATAACTGATAATAATGGAAACAGGAGTAGAAAAACCAAAGTATCTACCTGAAAGAAGAGGCGCTTTGTCTCTCTGTGGTCCGGGGTGGGTTTGGTACATGTCAGCTCGTTCCCTCTGTGGCTCCAGAAGAGGGTATCCATCCTGCGTGTCCCTGTGGGGCTGAGACAGGTCTAGGTGTTCCAGGTCAGAGTCCAGCTCCCTGGCCCTGCGCTCCAACTCCGTCAGGCTGAGCTCTGAGGCTGCTGAGGAGGGAGGGTGTGAACCTCCAAACCCAACCGGTGGCCGGAGAAGGGGCCAGCGCTGCAGGGAGCCCGAGAGGGAATCTGCATCCCCCTCTCCGGCTCCTGCCGCCCCTCCTTTTTCCCAGCCATCATCATCCCACAATGTGTTGACCATGTCAAGGACAGCATCCCAACTCTCCATGCCTCCCTCCTCCCCCAGTTCTCCTCCCTCCACGTCACCTTCATCTTTTGGCAATTTAGCCACCACTTCCTCCATGTCTTGTCCATGCTGTTCTTGCAGATGATCTTCAATGTTAATGCCGATGTCCTCCACATTTGTATATATTATTTCCACTGTTCTCTCCTTCTTCATTTCCTTGATTTTGTTCACACTGTCCTGGACTCTTACTTCAACCCTTTTTTGCACCTTTTCTCGGTGAATGTCTTCCACTGGCTCCACACTAACCAAGGCCTTTTCCTTACCCACTTCATCCTCCATTTTAATTTCAATTTCTGTCCTTTCCTTCTCTCTTTTCTCTTCCTTTCCCTTCTTCTCTTCCCTCTCAGTCTTCTCCTTACTCTGCTCTCCTTGCTTTTCTTTGCTCCTGGATCTCCTGGACTCATCTTGCTCTCTACTGACCCTCCAGTGCTCTAAGTTTTGCTCCTTAAGTGAAGCTCTGCCCACCAAACCCTGTGCCGGTTCTGCGTGAGATGGCTCTTTGAGCGAGCACCTTCCAACAATACTAGTGACATTCACTACACTTGATAGTGGATTTTCTGAGAAGTGACCAGAGGGGGTGAAGGTGGCCGAGTGGACGTCTCTTCTCTAAAGCAGAAAGAACAGAGGGGAGTGGAGGAAGAATGGGGAGATTGTGGAGAGCGCCACCCTGCCGCACAGTCCTCTTCCTGACCATGATCCTACGAGGCCAAGTAGACTCAATGCCTTCAGCTGGGCTTGCTGGTTCAAGGTCTCTAAGCCCTCTGTTCTGTCTAGGACTGAGTACTCCCGGCCGTAGACCTGTGGCTGTGCCAGGTCGAGTTCTGGAGCTAGACTTGGATGACTTGGATTTGTGAGATCTTGAACTTTTCTCTCCATGACTGGATTTGGATTTGTCAATGTCCAATGGCTTCTTCTCAGTTTGATCTGCCAGGATAACCTCAATTTTATCTTCTGATACAACAGTTATGTGAGCAGTATTCATAGTCTCGGTGCTCTTTTTAGCTTCACTGACAACTACTGGCTCACTCTTGCTTGTTCTGTCTGTCTCACTGTCAACCTCAGCTTTTAATGTTGCCTCAGGCTTAGATGTTGGAGCAGTTAACATCTGTCTCAGGTTTGTTTCGACTATACATTCTGCAGTACGACCAATGTCATCATTAACTTTGGCAAAAACTTCAGCTTTTACTTCAATCTTTTGTCCGTATGCCTTGACCTATCATCAACATCTGTCTCCAGCACCGACTTTATCCCTGGCCCAGCTCTATCTTCAATTTCAACATGTTCTACAGGCCTAACCCTACTCTGAAAGTCATTAACATTTAGGGGTATAGGTTCAGCAAAAGATTCTGGTTTTGTTGCACTCCTTCCAAGTTTTTCCCCACTCTTTGACCCTCCCTCTGCACCTCTTTGTTGACAACTTGAGGCACATTTTGAATCTCCATACCAGATTGCACCTTTCCTTCCAAATCTCGTCCACCTGGTCTTGTTTTTACTTGAGAGCCCATTTTGTTTCTGGCATATTTTTGAAGCTGGACCTGGATCCATTGTCATATTTGTTCCAGCTTTCAGTTCTATGGTGTTCTTGCATTCCAGCCCTGTATTCAGCTTCTGACATGTTTCCAACTGAAACTTCACTCACTAACCTTGGTCCACAACCAGATTTACTGTCAACTAACACCAAAACCCACACCGCCATTATCATACTTTGGTACAATACCCGCTCCTCCACCTTCAGGTCCCACCTTTGAACAGCTCTGTTCCTACCCAAAGCTCCAGTGCCCATTCTGGGGGCAGCATTGGGAGAGGGTGAAGGGGAGGGCTGAGGCAACAACAAGGGTGTTGTATCTAGACCCTGGTCAGAATCTAAAAAGACGGAGTCTCTCTCTGAGCGGAGAGGAATGGTCGTCCATACCCAAATGTTCCGAAAGAGGTTTCCCTCCTCTCTTCTCTTGCTCTCTCCCTCTCAAGCCTTCCCCTCTCTCTCTCCCTTTCCCACTCTCGCTGTGCCCACCCTCGCTCCATCTCTCTTTCTCGCTCCCTCTCCCACTCTCTTTCTCGCTCACTGCGGCCCCATCCCCCTCCTCGTTCCCTCAGGTCTTGCTCAAGGTCATGAGCAGACAGTTGGACCAGTGGGGCACGGTAGGGGGATCGTCTAAGCTCTTGGGGTGGGGACAGCCTGAGGCTCTGTGTTTGGGAGTAATGCCTTGGCTGTATGACATGGGGAGGGGAACAACGAAACT